>NC_133663.1:102849208-103149208 GCF_037893015.1 Macrotis lagotis
TTTATCACATCTTTCCTAAGATATAACTAGCCTTCTAATTGGTGTCCCTTTCTCATGTCTCACCACTTTCAAAGCCATCCTCGACCTAATTACTATAGTGACATTATAGAAGCATAAATATTAATTATCAGATTACTCTCCTACTCAATAACGTTCTGTGACTTCTTCTTACATATATCATCAAATATAAAAATCTGTATGACAATCAAAGCATTTTACAAACTAGTTCTAAACAATTTTTCAAGCTTTAATCTATATACTTCCCCTCATACTCTCTATAGTCCAGTCAAACTATCCTTTCCTGATGTCTCTTCTACCCCTTTTCTTTGCATAGCTGTCCTCAATTCTAGAAATACACTTATTTCTCACTTTTTGCTTCTTTTAAAACTCACCTCAACTGCCATCTTTAACATAAAGAATCTGTTTATTACCCCCAACTACTGGTTCCTACTTTCACCAAAGTGTCTTGTTTTTATATACTTATATATTGTTGTTGATTGACTTCATTTTTTAAAGAGGATCAGTAACATAGCAGGGTGATGTCTTGACTTGTGCAAATTGTATTTAAGTGAGACAGAGTTGGACAGTCATAAACCTCACTATCTCTTCCAGAGTAAACCATGTCCAGTGGTAAGACAAAAGTCAAGGTGATTAGTGACAACCTGGGATGCAATGAGTGACCTTGGAATCATTGCTGTCTGATGAAATGTAAGTGCTTCACAATGTCTGCTTCAGGTACCCACCTGGCTATTACATCCAATTGTTCTCACCTGCACCTTCTACCAGGTGAAGACTTCACAAGCTTAAGACAGACACACCACTAACTCACTGATGGGTTTGTAGCCCATCAGTTAATCTCAATCCTGATATAACCTGAGATGAATACCTGGGGTGAAATTGCTAGACATGAAACAGCTTCATGGAGTCACAAATGAAAGTCAAGGGTCAGGTATAAATCAAAGCTGGATAAATAGCCCTGAAAAAGGCTCAGCAAGCCTTCACTGCAGAGGTATTATTCATCCTTTGATGCCTATACAATCCCACTTATTTGTATCCAGATTATCTCCTCCAGTAGAATAAATAATAGACTTCCAGGCAAGAGAGAAGCCAGGGACTTTGGTGAGGTCTCCTGGCTTTCTATAGAAACAACACAAGTCAAGTCTCTTATCTGATTTGGCGTGATACAACTCACAAAAGATTGAAGGAAAGTGGGGTGGTGTAGTGGCTTAGTGTATGAAGTACCAGCCCTGAAGTTGTTCACTGATTTTTAAATTATCTCTCCTGAATCTATTCAGGAGGACCTGGGTTCAAATTCCACCTCAGACACTTAATAATTACCTAGCTGTGTGGCCTTGGGCAAGCTACTTAACCGCATTTGCCTTGCAAACACCTAAAAGAAAAAAAAAGAATGGAGGAAAGTATCTTCCATCAAAGATTGTCACAGGGCTGGGGTTGGGAGGGTGGTGGGTGGAAGTATGGGCATGCCAGTGCAGAGAGCAGAGACTCAATGCTCTGGCAGTGGGTGAGGTGGGAACTAACCCGAGATTTTTGGCTATGGGAGCAGAGGCTTTTGGAGTTTGGGTTTCACAGGATGATAGCTGGGAGAGCTTCAGTATACTGGGGAAGCTCTAATGTGGGAATGGAAAAGTCAGTGGGTACTTGTCCAGAAGACTTAACTGGACTGGGAGTCACTGGCACTCCCCAGCACAAACATTCCAGAAACTACTATACATTCCCATCATTCCCAACTACCCAAGAAGTAGGGGCTGAAATCTCCAGAACAGATAGTTCAGAGAGAGAGCCTCTGGTGTTCCTTTCTGGCTGGTCCACTGAACAGCCTCCTGGGCTAACATCAACTACCTCAGGTCAGTTAGCAAGCCTCTAGCATTCTCAAACCCAAAGGTCTGAGAGGGAGTTCCCTTCCCCAACACATGATACTTACATTAGATAACAAATCCCAAAATGAACAGGAAAGAGATAAAAACTAGGTTAACTGAATGCGCCCTTGGAGAAAAGGATGGACAAAACATTAACTCAGAAAAGGAGGGCAGAAGGGATGCTACACATGAACCTTCAGAAGACAATATGTATTAGTTTACAGCCCAGAATGACTTCTTAGATGACCTCAGAAAGAATTTTAAAAATCAAATGAAAAAAATTGGGAAAAGAAACGCAAGAGAAAATCACCATCTTACAACAGAAAATGTCTTAAGAAAACAAATCCTTCAATAATACAACTGGACAAATGCAAAAAGAAAATAATTCCTTCAAAATAAAATTGTGAAAGTGGACAAAAAAATAATAACTTCTTTAAAAATAGAATTGACCAATTGGAAAAGGGGATCCAAAAGCTAATTAAAGAAAATACCTCCTTGAAAAATAGACTGAGATTAGTGGAAGCTAATGACTTCATGTGACACTAATAATCTGGTAAATAAAATAGAAGAAAATGTAAAATACCTCATTAGTGAAACAACTGATCTGGAAAATAGATTCAGGAGAGATAATTTAAAAATCAGTGAACAACTTCAGAGCCATGATCAAAAATAAAAGAGCTTTGCTAGCAGTCCTCAGGAAATCACCACAAACTATCCTGATATCCTGGAATCAGAAAGCAAAATAGTTATTGGAAAGAATGCACTGATCACCGCCCGCCCCCTCAAAAAGTGAAACTGCCAAAAATTATGTTAACTGATTTCCAGAATTATCAGAACAAGGAGAAAATACAAGTGACCAGAAAGAAGTAATTCAAATACCTAAAAACCACAGTCAGGATTGTATAGAATCTGACTGCCTCATCATTAGAGCAGCTAAGGGCCTGGAATATGAATCCTAGAGAGCAAGGGAAGTTGGAGCAAAAAATGATCATACTCATTCAAGAAAAAGGATGTATATTTATTTAAATAGATGACTTTCAATCTTTCCTGATGAAAAGATAAAAGCTGAATAGAGAATTTGACCTTCCAACATGAGATGCAAGAGATACATGTAAAGGAGGGAATGCGGTTGGAGTGGTAGGAAATGATGGCTATTGAAAAAGATTAATCTGGTTACCTCCTTACCTGGGAGGAAATTTCTTATAACTCTTGAGAATGATAACTTTTAGAAGGAGTATACTGAGACTGAAGATATGAATATGTTGATTTTGATGGAATGTGTTTAAAAATAAAACTTTATACAAGAGAGGAAAATTCAATGATATGGGAGGAAGGGGGAAGGAGAATGTGGTAAATTACATCACATGAAGAGGCACATTATTGTAGCAGAAGGAAAGAAGAGAGGGAGTGAGAACTGTTTGAATCTTACTCTTATCAGATTTACCTCAAAGATGGAATAACACATATATTCAATTGGATTTCAAAATTTGCCTTATTTTAACCTTCAAGTATTAGGAAGGGAAGAGGGAGATCCTGTTAGAAGGGAAGGAAGAACAGAGGGGGAAAATGACAGAAAGAAGAAAAGGGAAGGTGGCTGATAGAAGGGAAGCAGATAGAGGGAGGCAGTTTTCAGAAGGAAAACATTGGTGAGGAGGGATAGGATGAAGGGAGGATGAAATAATAGAAATGGAGGGGAGATACCATGGAGGATAATAAAGAGTTAGTAGTTATAAATGTGAATGTGAATAGTATGAACTCTCTCATATAATGGAAGTAGATAGCAGGATGTATTAAAAGCCAGAATCCTACAATACGCTGCTTACAAGAAACCCATTTGAAGCACAACAATGCATACAGAGTAAAGGTAAAAGACTAGAGAAGAATATATTATGCTTCAACTGAAGTGAAAATAAACACAAGTAGCAATTCTTATCCTCAACAAACCAATTATAAAAATAGATCTCATGAAAAGGATTAGGAAGGAAACTGCATTTTCCTACAAGTGAATATAAACAGTGAAGTAGTTTCAATACTAATCATGCATGCATTAAGTGACATAGCATCCAAATTCTTAGAGGAGAAGATAAATTACAGAATGTCATAGACAGAAAAACTCTACTGCTGGGGGAACTCAACTTCCCTCTCTAAGAATTAAATGAATCTAATAACAAAATAAACAAGAAGGAGGTTTTGAAGATGAATTAAATGTTAGAAAAGTTTGATATGATTGACTTCTCGAGAAAACTGAATGGCAATATTCCATTTTTTTTCTCTGGTGCATGGCACTTACACAAAAATTAGCCATTTATTAGGACATAAAACCTCATAATAAAATTCAGAAAAGCAGGAATATTGAATGAATCTTTTACAGGTCATAATGAAATAAAAATCATGTGCAATAAAGGGTCATGGAAAGATAGACCTAAAAATCATTGGAAACTAAATAACCTAATTTTAAAGAATTAGTGGTTCACACAAAATCATAGAAATAATTAGTAATTTCATCTAAGCAATAAGGAGACAATATGCCAAAACTTTTGGGGTACAACCTAAGCAGTCATTAGGGAAAATGTTGTATTTCTTAATATTTAGATGAATAATATAGACAAAGAGGAAATCAATGAATCAGACATGCAACTAAATAAATGTTAGAGAAATAACTAAATAAATCAATCAGACATGCAACTAAATAAAAGTTAGAGTAATACCAAATTAAAAATTCACAATTAAATACCAAATTAGAAATTCTTAAAATTAAAGGAGAAATTAATCAAATCAGCAGTAAAAAAAACTATTGAACTAATAAATTAAAGTAAAAATTGGTTTTATTAAAAAACCAATAAAATAGATAAATATTTGGTTAATTTGATTAAAAGAAAGGAAGAAGAAAACAAAATTACTTATATTGAAAATAAAAAGGATGAAAATAGGAAAATGATGCAATAATTTGGACTTATTTTGTCCAAATATATGTCAAAAAATCTAAGTGAAATGGATGAATATTTATAAAAAATATTAAACTGGCCCATTAAAAGAAGAGAGAGTTAAATAATTAAATAACTCTATCTCAGAAAAAGAAATTGACCACACCATCAAATAACTCCTTCAGAAAAGCTCTCTAGGGCAAGATGGATGCACAACCAAATTTAACATAGTACTTAAGGACAAATTTGTTCCAATTCTATATAAAGTATTAGAAAAAATAGATGAAGAAGGAGGTCTGGCAGATTTTTTTTATGACATGAATATGGTTCTGATACTTAAATCAAGTTCTGTTACATAAAACAGAGAAAGAAAATTGTAATTTCCCTAATGAATATAGATTCAAAAAATTTTAAACAAATTATCAGCAAAGCAATCATAGCAAGTTCAATAAAGTAATATAATATGATCAAGTAGAATTTATACCAGGAATGTAGAGTTGATTCAATATTAGGAAAACTATCAGCAAAGTTGACCATATCAATAAAAAAAATCTAGCAGAAATCTTATGATTATTTTAATAGAAGCTGAAAATTTTTTTTGACAAAATACAGCACCCTTTCCTGCCAAAACACTAGAGAGCATGGGAATAAATGATGTGCTCCTTAAGGTGATAAGTAGTATCTCTCTGAAAGCATCAATAAACTCTGTATGAAATTAATATAAACTTCATGTATTCACAATAAGATCAGAGGTGAAACAAGGATTCCCATTAACACCACTATTATTAAATATGGGATTAATATTTTGGGATTTAGCAATAAGAGAAGGAAATGAAGTTGAATGAATTAGAATAGGTAATGAAGAAAGTAAATTATTGTTCTTTGTGGATGATAAGATGGTATACATGGCTAACCCTAGAAAATCATCTAAGAACTAGTCAAAACAATTTTAACTACTTTAGCAAAATTCCACAATATAAAATAAACCCACATAAATCACTAGCATAACTAAATATTACTATCAAGACACAGAAGCAAGAGATAGAAAGAGAAATTCCATTTAAAATAAATGTAGACAGAATAAAATACTTGGGAGTCTACCTGCTAAAATAAACTCAGAAACAATATTAAAACAATGATGTTTTTGTAAATATTCATCCATTTCAATCAGGTTGTCAAATTTGCTGGCTTACAGTTGGACAAAATAGCTTTGAATTATCTGAATAATTTCTTCCTCCTCCTTGGAAGTAAGTTCACCCCTTTAATTTTTTCAAACTGGTAATTTTATTTTTTCCCTTTTATTAAATCAGATTAACTAAAGGTTTATCTATTGTTTTGTTTTTTCATAAAACCAAATCTTAAATTTATTTATTAGGTCCATGATTTTCATGTTTTCAATTTTATTAAACTTTCCCTTGATTTTCCAAATTTCTAATCTGGGTATTTAATTGGGAATTTTTAATGTGTTCTTTTTTTTCTATCTTTTTTAGTTGCATACCCAATTCACTGACCTCCTCTTTATCTATTTTATTCATGCAAATATTTTGAGATTTAAACTAAAAACTGCTTTGGCTTCATACCATAAATTTTGGTAGGATGTCTCATTATCATTTTTCTTAGATCCACATCTCACACCTTATACCAAAATAAAGTCAAAAATGGGTACAGGATTTAGATATAAAAGGTGACATTAAAGATGAATTAATAGACAAAGAAATACTCAATCAGATCTATGGGAAGGGGATGAATTTATGACCAAATAAGTAGAAGACTACATTAAAAATGGTGAAATGAATGAGCTTGACTATATTAAATTAAGAAGTTTTTACACTAAAAAAAAAAATCAATGCTAACAAAATCAGAAGGAAAACAGAAAGTTGGGAAAGAATCTTCACAACTAGAAGTTGTTTAAAGGTCTCATTTCTAAAATATATTAGAGAATTGCATCAAATTTATAAGGTTAAAAGTCATTCCCCAATTGATAAATGGTTAAAGGATATGAATAGACAATTTTCAAATGAAGAAATTAAAGATATATTCAATTATATGAAAACATGCTCCAAAATATTATTGATTATGAAAATGCAAGTAAAACCAACTCCAAGTTATTACCTCACGCTTATGAAATTGGCTAAGTTTAGAAAAAGGGAAAATGATCAATGTTAAAGAAGTTGTAGGAGGGTTAGGACATTGATGCATTGCTGTGAAGTTGTGAATGAATCCAGTCACTTTGGAAAGCAATATGGATCTATGCTGAAAGAGCAATAAGACTGTTCATTTCCTTTGACCCAGCAACTCTAATTCTAGGGTAAATATTCAGAAGAAATCATGAAAATGGGGAAAGTCCTACATGTTCCAAAATATTCATAGCAATTCCTTTTTGTAGTGTCAAAGAATTGGAAATTGAGGGGATGCCTATCACTTGGGGAATGGTTAAACAGGTTATGGTACATGAATACTATGGAATATTGTTTTTTCTATAGGAAAGCATAAATAGTTGTACTCTAGAGAAGCATAGAATGAGTTACAAGATCTGATGCTGAGTGAAGGGAGAAGAAACAAGATAACAATGTACACATTAACAATAATATTTTGAGGTGATCAACCTAGATGGAAGTAGCTCTTCTCAATAGTTCAGAGAGAAGGACAGACATATTAAACCAGCTAATGTCAATGTCATCCCCATCCAGAGGAAGAAAAACAAAACAAAACAAAGCAAAACAAAAAAAAATAACTAAACCCCTTCAGAATCTGATGAACTCTTTAAAAAAATTCTCTTATGTATCTATTTCCCTTAATCCTAATTCCTCATACAGAAAATGACTAATCTTTAAACATGCTTGTCACAAACAAGTATGTATTTTGTTAACCTGATTGTCATTGAGGGGAGGAGGGTGGGAAGGAGGGTGGAAGGAAATTTTGTAACTTACAAATATACATCTTCATATGCATGAATGTTGAAAAACTTTTATGACATGTATTTGTAAAAATAAAATATCAATACAAAAAATTGCTTGATATTGACTAAAAAATAATGTGATTGATCAGTGGAATAGATTAGGTGCAAAAGAAACAATAGTAATGAATATAGTTATCTGCTATTTGGAAAACCAAAGATTCCAGCTCTAGGAATAATTACTCACCCTTTGTTACAAAGCACTGGCAAAGTTGGAAGATAGTTTGGCAGAAACTAGACATTTACCAATCTCATAACCTATATGAAGAATATATGGTTGAAATGGGTACAGGATTTATACATTAAAAAGTGTAATCATAAGCCAATTAGGGGAACAAAGAATAGATTACCTGTCAGATCCATGAAAAGCAAAGTAGTAGTAGTACATGAACAAATAATAGATAGAGAACATTATAAAAGGGAAAATATGGATTACATTAAATTGAAAAATATTTTTCAAAAGTAACTCCATTGCAATGAAGATTAAAAGGAAGCCAGTAAGGTGGGAAACAATTTTTGCATTTAGTGTTTCTGACAAAGAACCCATTTCTAAAACATATAGAGAACTAAGTCAAAATTTATAAGAATAAAAGGCATTCCCCAATAGATAGTCATAGATATGAAAAAGCAGTTCTCAGATGAAGAAATTAAAACTATCTATAGTCATATGAAAAATGTTCTAAATCATTATTGATTAAAGAAATGAAAATTAAAACAAACAATGCCATACCAGATCTATCAGATTGGTCAACATGATTAAACCAAAAATGATCAGTGTTGGAGGGGATGTGAGAGAACTGGGACACTAATGCATTACTGATGGAGTTGTGAACTGATTCAACCTTTCTGAAGAGAATTTGGAATTATGCCTTAAAGACAATAAAACTGAACAAACACTGTTCTAGCAGTTTGTATCCCAAAGAGACCACAAAAAAGGGTAAAAATTTTATGTGTACAAAAGTATATTTTAATATAGAAATTTTATATAGAAATATTTATATAGAAATTAAGGGGATGCCTATCAATTGGAGAATGGATGAACAAATTATGTTATGTGAATGTGAATGTGATGGAACATTATTGATTTAAAAGATAGCATAAGGGATGGGACTTTAGAACAGCCTGGAAAGACTTGTATGAACTGTCTCTCTGTCTCTGTCTCTCATTGGCTCTGTCTATCCAATTTTTTACACAGTTTTCAATCTGAGTATTTACATGTTGGAAATCACAAATGTTATTATTCAGAGCTTGCTTTATTGTTTTGTTGATTGATTAGACTTGAAAAATGAATAAAAATGTTAATAAGCATGTTATGAATTTATTTTCCCTCTGGGAAGTCAGTTTTTATACATTTATCAGCAAACTCATAGTACAAGATATATATACTCTGTAGATGAAAGGCCCTCTCAAAGGGACAAAAGCAGCTTTAAGCAGGAGAGATAAGAACTTTTTAACAGGAAGTGAAATTTTAGCTGAGAATTGAATCTACCAGTGGAACTGAGGAGGAAACATTCCAAGTTTTGAAAACAGTCATTGAAAAAATGAATAATCACAGGATGAAATGCCTTGGGTAAATATTTTTCATATGCTCATTTCTTATTTGGTTAGGGGAAGCTAGGTGGCATAGTGGATAAAGCACTAGCCCTGGAGTCAGGAATACCTGGGTTTAAATCTGGTCTCAGACACTTAAGTGGCCTTGGGCAAGCCACTTAACCCTGTATGCCTTGCAAAAATCTAAAAAAAAATTTATTTGGTTTTGCTATGTGGTCCAGCACTCTAAACTCTTTTGCATAATGATGAATTACATGTAGTGGCAATTGTGAAGATGCCGAGTTTAATTTAATCTAAAACAGAGGTGACTTGCCTGCAACACTCATCAGCACAACAACCAAACCATATTAAAATGCAATTTGGAAATAGTTCACTAACTAATGACAATACAATAAATTTCAGATATTATTATACCTTTAAATTTAGTCCATATGCTACCCATAGGAATCATATATATATAGAATAATTGCTCCTCTTTTCTATTTCATTTTGACAATGTGTGTCAAACTTCCTATTCTATTTGTAATCCAGAGCTGAAATCATCCATTAGAGAAGTAAAGAGGGCTTCTGAACATATATACTGTTACATGCCCTGTTCAATATTGGTAGAAAGTACTCAAAAAAAAAGTCATCTCTGTGACAACTATCCCGAAATTCTACAAAATCCTACTGTAATTTCTTTCATCTATTTTTTAGTACTTCTGGCCAAACTATATATTTTTTTCAGAAAGAACTATTTGTAATTGTTTCAGAGATATTTTCTTCTTTTGCATTTTGTCTTGATTTTTTTTTAATATGTAAGTTTTTCTTCAATGAAGAAGAAATTTCTCACTTCAGTCAGGCTATCTGCTCCCTTGTCCCCTTGCTAGATGAATTGATTAGTCATAGGTCCTATCCCTTGATGAAGTACAATAGGGGAGCAATGAAAAATAAAGAGGCTAGTTTTCAGTGCTATTATAAGTAGAAGTTGTTTTCCTTTAGTCCTAGGGTACAAGACTGAGTCCACAACTTAACTTTTATCAACATCCTTAGCCAAAAATCCAAGTCTTGCTCAAGTTTAGAGAACTGAATGAAGTATTGTTAATAGGTTTTTTCCATTCAAGAAAGATGGCAGCTTATCTTAAATCTAGTTGTACTGTCTTTGTTACTCATTAGAAAGACCCTGATTTCAGATCTTTGTCCCTGGAATGGCATGATCAAGATCACTATAGTTTAATTTGGCACTATAGAGTGTTGGGTGACATGAAGTCCCAGAGGCATGGTGCTAGCTTTACAGGTTGAACTGATCTTGGACCTTTTCTCTATATCATCACCAAAAGAAAGATTCATCCCCTGGAAAAATTAGAACAGATTCTCTTTCATTGTGCAATCCTTATGAAATGAAGGACCTCAATAGTGTTTTTCATTGGTTCTCATTTTGCCTTAATAAATATTCCTTAGAGAAACTGCGTTTGTTCCCAAACAATAATATTTCCATCTTTTTCATTACTTTTCATTTTAAAATAAATTGCATTGATATAGATTGTATTTACCTCGCACAAATTATTTTCAGTATCTCTCTCTGGCCCCTTCCCAGAAGGATATTTACATATAACAAAGAAATAGAAAAAAAGAAAAAAAGCATGCCAAAACTACAAAAAAATTTCTGAAAAAATATGAGGTCATACATCTATGAACCTCTACAAAAGAATGAAGGTGACTGATTTCTTGTATTTCTTAATTGGAGTCATGCTAATTCTTCAAGTCAGTTCTTCAAGATTCATTTTTTTAAATTGTTTTGTTGTTGTTCTTTCCATTTACATAGTTGTAATAGGTGTTTTTTTTTACTCTTCACTTTGCATCAGTTTGTTGAAATAATATAGTTAACTTAATGAAGAAATATCTAAACTATTTAAGGGAAATAATGAAAAAAAGTAGAAATAAAGAAGGGAATAGTACTTCCAGACCTCAGTACTGAAAACCAAAAATTAAGTAGAACAGTGGAATAGAAAATGAAATTAATAAACAATGGAATCGAGTATTCCATTATTCCATAAACCTCAAACCATGAAATATTTAGGAAATAACTTCCTTGAAAGAAATATGCAAAAATGTACTTAAAGCAATATTTTATATCATATTCCACAATCAATTCAAAATGATATGCCATTTGAATATTATAGAGAATACCATAAAATAAGAAAAGAAGCAGATCATATATATCATAAAATGTTTATTTTTATAGAATACTGAAATGGCAGATCATAGTATTAAAAGGGTTAAAAATTTGACAAAAAATAAGTTTTATTTTTTAAATTTATTGTTGTTATTCCTGCTATTAGAACTCTCATGCTTCAGGGCACACTATGATTCCTTCAGGGAATTTTTTTTCAGATATCTACAACATTGCTACATTTGTCAATTGACATTTAGGGCATTTATTTCTTATTTGTTTTTGCTGTTCCTCTAAAACACCAAATTACAGCCTCTGATTACTGGATCTTCTGCACCAACAGACTAATGAGGCAAATATTCTATCCTCCTACAGAAACAGAATATACAAAAAATTACCATGTATTTCCAAGAAGGGAAGATAAAATGAATCCCTGAAGTAAACATAGTTTCAATGGAAACTTGTTTAAAAGCATGTCACATTTAATATCTCTGACTAAATAAAGTGAGATAAAATAAGCATATTTGCAGCTTAAAGTCAAGAAATTGTGTTTCTATGTCAAGGTGCTGCATCATTAAATTGAATCTATAACTACTAACGAAAATAGAGGGAAAGAGATTTTCCCCCCTATTTTGAAGGAATAACTATAAACCACTACAGATGGAATCTAAGGGAACAGTTCTAATGAGATGAATATGATCATATGGAAGAAGCAGGGTTGATTTTTCAGGAGCATCTTTTGGATTCACAGAATGGTATGATCCTGAAAATCATATAGAAAGTAATGGAAAGTCATAGACAACAAAAGAAAATGAGAAAAAAAATGAGGATGGTTATCTTTGAAACTTGGGTAGAAGTTTAAACCAAAATTAACGGTTCATCTATGTGTCTCATAAGGTTGAGGTCTGGACAGCAAGGTCTGGATTCTAATTTCTTCCTTATTTTGTCATTTGAAACTCCATAAATCAATATTTCTTCTTACCCAAGATCTTCTCTTCAGTTTCTCACTGGGATTCATTAGCAACTCCCCTAAGTATTTTGGGCTTCCTCAAGAGCATATTCCCACCTATGTCTAAGTCATCTTAGAAGATTCTTCCACAAGTCCTGTCTCCCTTTTCACCACTGTTAAATTCCTCCTAAAGTCTCCATTTTGTCATGAGTCTAAGGAGATTTGACTTCAGTCTCCTCAGATCCTTTTTCCAGAATTTCTCTGGTCTTCAATGCCCAGTCCATTCTATTCTTCCTCCCCCATTTCTACTACCTTTAACATGTTCTCTTGCAATACAAGTGTAAATTCCTTGAGGGCAGGATGATCTTCCTTTTTTGCTTGTAATTGCATCCTCAGGTCAATTTCCAAAGATAACTTTAAATTATGCTTCTCTCTAACTAGTATTACTGAGAATATCTTAAACATTCCATTCATTTCCTATGCTGACCATTCCACATTAGAGAAAGCATGAATAAGAATAGCTCTAATGAGATGAAGATGATGATATGGGAGAAATAGCATTGATATTTCAAAGTTGATATTTTAAAAGCACATGTCTTTGGAATTGGAAGCACAAACCCATGAGCTACATGTCCAGTTATTTAAGTTCTAAGAAGGAACATTGAGCTACATAATGTCCCAGATAAATAGTGGATATACTGGAAAGAGTGTGTAGAATTCTGAAAGAGGGGCAGAAAGAGTTAAATTGCCTATACTTTTCATTCCCATTAGCCCTCTACACACTTTCCGGCAATCATATCCATAATAATTCCAGGAAAAAAAGTGATTTTCTCTTATCGTATGTATAACTCGTTCTCATTATCTCAAGTTGGTGATATGGAAAAATAAAATAATTATAGGTATATCATCCCCATTCCAAAATTATTTCCACAAAAATTAAGAGAATATAATATCAATCCTCTACTTTGCTTTTTTTCAATTAAGGTATCCTCTCAGCCTCTAAGAGCTATTTTCACTCCCATACAGAAAGAAAATGAATGGTGTTAAAGCAGAGGAGAGGATTTGGAAGACTTTGAACTAGTTAGAGACCGGGGGGCCTTTGAACTTTTGCATCAAAGCCAGGGTAAGAATGATAGTATTCTTTTATGGAAAAAAAAATCCTCAATACTAGAAAAATGGCCTCAATTACTATAGTGTTCTGTACAGTGCACAGAGAGAAGAAGGAGCCTAGGGGGGTTATTCAAAAAGAGCAGTAATGGCAAACAATATCAGGACTTTAGCACTTAGGAAATTCATTCAGCCAAGGAAGTTTTAAATCAATATGTTTTACTGAATCATCTTTCATGCCACAAACTACAAATTAATTTACTTAGAAAACATGCTCTACTGAATTATGAGAAACTCACCATCAACAAACAGTACTTTAGCTTAAAATATAGAATTCTATTTCTTTCCATTAGGTCTTTATAAATATTATTAATATTCTTTTATTGGCAGTTAATTGGGGAGGAGTGGTGAATAAAAAGATTTTACAATTAGTTGGAGAGATTCTGGCAATTTTGAGATTATGACTTCATAATTCTTATAATTTAAACTGACTTACCAATTTGTCATCTATAAATGTCTCATTATTTATCTTAAAATAAAAAATTGTCAAATTTTTACTTACTGAGATTTGTGCATAACACTTCTAATCTATTGCTCTCTAAACCATTATAAATGAGTAAAAAATGAGTATTTTCACTTATACTGTGATTTTATTTATTAATATATTTAAAAATCTGTTCACCTGATATGCATCAATTGAAAAACAACAACACTCTCTTCTCTTCATTAGTGATGAAATTGTGAGACATGTTTTATTAAATTAAAAGGTATTTTGGATGTTTTTGCATTTGAAAATGAATTAATACCATGTTCACTCAATTTGTAAATATAATCCACTGGACTAGGGAGAAATTGAAAAATTCCTACATGTGTTTCCATGTTTTTCTATTACTTTTACTGGAAGGACTGAGTACAATTTAGAAATTATTTATCAGAGTGGGGTAACTAAAACAAACACATATTAATACAAAAACGTTTTATGAATACATTTTGGAAAATAATTTCAAATTCTTAAAATTAAAAGTGCAATTACAATTTATTTCTAAGGTAAAATTTATATTTAGCTCTGTTTACACTGAACTAAAAGATAATTATATTGCTAAAGAAATATTTTTGGTTGCTGAACTAAGAATTCCCCAGGGGAAGAGGGAGAGAAATATGGGGTGGGGAAGGGGCAAGTGCAGCAACATAATGCCAACTTCAATTTATATTAAGATGATTTTTAGTATATAACTATCTACAAATGAAATATGAATATCTTGATTTCACAAAAACATAAACATTTGTTATATCTCATTTTTGATGAATCTCACATTTAAGCCTTCTTACCTTCAAATCAAGATTCTCTAATATACTCAAATCACTAGGGGTTTCAGAAAATAAAGGTTATCTTGCTTCATTTTCTAATAAACTTAGATCTCATATTATAGTTTATTTTGTGATACTGGTTATGTGGGTATTGTTTCCATCAAATCAAATGGCAATTCTCTCAAGTTCTTTGTCTATTTATAGCTGGCTAGTCTACATTTGTTGCAGGAAAATAATTTGACTTCTCAGTTTTTTATACATTTTTTTTTGCATATTTTTCTCCATTAAATTGCAAACTCCTTAGAGCAGGGTTCATTTTTTGCCTTTTTTGCATTCCCAGCATTCAGTATCTTCTTTGGGTTATAGTAGACAATAAATGTTTATTGATTGTTGTGTCTTAATGGTAATATTCTTGAATCAAATTTTTGTGGTCTTGATGATAAAGTCAGTCTTATGACTTAGAACATCCAAGATGATCTTTCTTTGTAGTCTGATCTTTCTTTCCTTGTACTAATTCTTGTGAATTCAGTTTCTCACTGAACAAATTTTCATTTCATTTCTGAGTGCATTAATCAATGTGTTTAATTCTAACTACTTGTAATATGCTAGTGATAATTCTGAATTCCAGCATTTAGACCACTGTTCTCTTCACATTCACCAGTCTTTGGGTTTTGATTCTAAATAAGTATGACTTTCTAAGGTATTTGCATATCAGACTTCTTGGTAGATTTGTACTTATATATGGGTCTGTGTGTCTTTTAATTATTTCCTATTTATCCTGTACATAGTTTGTATAAATGTATTTGCTTGTATGGTTTCCTTCCATTAGGTTGTGCACCCACAGAGTAGGTGGTTTATAAATATTTATTTTATCATCAAGGACATAATGACCCAGTTAATCATAAAGGGGCACTTAGGTGGTGCAGGGCATAAAATATTGAAGTTAGAGTTAGGAATATTTGAGGCCAGCTCCTCCTCAAGATGTTTCATAGTTGCTTAATCCTGAACACATTACTTAACTTCTCTTAGCCTCAGTAAAATCTGAATGATAAAGGCACCTAGTTCACAGGATTATTTGAGGATCAAATGAGATAACATATAAAGTGCTTTGCAAACTTTAAGGTGTTATATAAATGCTAACAATTATAATTATTTTATTATAAAGCAAATATGAACTGTAGTCATTAAAAGACACTTTATTTTTCATATATTATTCAGTTGGAATAACAGAGACCTATCCTTCAACCTTTTCTGCGTCAGTCATAGCCAAAACCTATTTCCAATGATTCCAGCATTTTGTTTGTCTTTTCTCAACTAACAGAAACAATCATATTGCCTGGAGAAAAAATGTGGGGCTCGTTAAGCAGAGAGATTACACAATAAAATATCTTTCCCTTTTGAGGCAGGTTCCACCTTTCAAAGGACAGTTCAACTTCAGGAAGTTGAAAATTTGAAACATCATCATTCTCATACAAGTTTGGATGTGATATTTTGACCAGGAATTTGAGGCTAGATGATGACTCTAGGACATGCCTTATGAACCTAAAACTAGCACCTTTGTAAAGTAGGAAGGTAAAAGGAATGGCACATATTGGTTACTTACCAGTTGTAGAAGTCAAGCTAATCAACCAGGGGATAAGGAAAACTTTTCTCTACCAGATTCTTCAGCATTTCAAACTTCAGTTTCAGAATAAAAGCTAGATTGCCAGTCCCAGAGGGTCTCACACATACACAGATCTTTCTCCTACTGCCTAGCTAAGGTTTTCTCAGAACTGCTGCAAAGAAGGAAAAAGGACAGGAGAGATTTCAATACAGCTTTGTACTGGATAAAAGGACAATTGTGGGGAAGGGAGGTCAGGAGGAGAAGGAAGAAGAGGATAAGAAAGGAAGGACAAGAGGGAGAGAAGAGAAGGGGGGAGACAGACAGTGCTATCTTGCTCTTTCTCAATTCTCAATGGTCTGTATTCATCACAGTTAGCATCCTAATTTATTAAGCAAGAATCCAACTTTATTCACTGAATCACCTCAGACATTATTTTTACTGGTATGTGGTCAGTAAATTCTTCTGGAGAAAACCAAACAACAAAACAATAAAATAAAAAATTGATTGAAACATATGTATAAATTATGTTGTCTGAAGTATTTTTATAATTAATAGAATTGCATAGTGGAAAGGGCATGGACTTCTGAGTCAAGGGCTCTAGATTCAAATCCTGTTTCTGTAATTATCTGGGAGATCCTGAGCAAATCTCTCTGACCTTCAATGTATTCATCTGTAAAAATTTACAGATGGTCCTTCTAGCTAAAAATCTATTATGCATATCTCGGGGGGGGGGCTTGTTTGTTTGTTTTATGTTTTGTCTAGCTATATAAGGCTTAAATATCTATAGATATATCAGATAATATTAGTGTTGTTGAATCATTTCAGTCATGTCTGACTCTTCATGAATTCATTTGGGGTTTTCTTGACAAAGTTTTCTTGTAGTAGTTTGCCTTTTCCTTCACTCACTTTACAGATGAGGAAACTGAGACAAATAGGATTACATGACTTACCAAGGTCATTGTGCCTTCCAGCTGCCCATTTCAGATGTTAACCTAGATGTATTATTAAATATATGATAATCTTTTAAATAATTAAGATAAAATATTTGTTTTGACCCAATTATTCTCATAATTTATTAAAAAAACAAAGATTGATTTTTAATTTCATTTTCCATAAATTTTTCAGATGGAGTAACTATTTCCTGAGTTACAATTGTACATATTACCTTTGTCCATAAAGGCTTAAGAATTTAGGATTAAGCAGTAAATAGAACATTGGACTGACATGAGACCTGTATTTGTACCTCAGATCTTCCACTGACTGTGTGACCTTAGAAAAGTAAATTAAGCCATTATGGTTACAGTTTCTTAACTGTAGAATGAAGGGATTAGATTCCTCTTGAAGGTTCCTTTCAGTTTGTTATCCATAGACCAGGAATGAGAGATATGTATCAGAGTATTCTGTTACTCATTCACAAATACTTTCTATATTCTTACTATTTTTTTTTTTTTTTGCTGTGAGACAGGGATGAATTTAGATCAAAGCAGAAGAATTATCCTCAGCCATTATGAAATAATAAAGGATCTCAAATTTTGCTATATATATATATATATATATATATATATATATATATATATATATATATATTACATACGCAGGTACAAAAGAGTGTATTTTTTAATGTCTTCAACTGTCTACTAAATAAACTTCCCACAGAAATTAGTTCATATTCACATAACTGGACAGACAGTAAAAGAAACATATTATAGTGGATAACCTGAAATATAATGAAAAAACTTTTTTTCTTCTAAATCGTTTTTTCTTGTTTTGGTTAATTGTAAATTGGTGACTTTGATGGGGGATAGGTTATGAGTTATTAATACAACATAAAATGGTAGAAATAATTCTACTAAAACTATTGTCTCTTTAAGGTATTTGTAAAAAAAGATCAAATTTCAAAGATAGTTTTGAGAATTAGTCATCAAAATAATTGAGAAAACTGGGTAGGGTTAACAATTATACAATCTAATTGACTCAGATTATTTCTTTTCTCCCAGTTCTACAAATGGACTAAAACCTAAAGACATCATTCAGATGGATTAAATTTTTCTCTGAGATTGTCATATATAAATTTTGCTTTTTCCGTATCACCTTGCACAATTCACTCTCTACCCTTCTCCTACATTCCCATAGATACCAATTAAAAGTTTCTTGAATTTATTGGTCTGTACGGCATGTGAAATTTCAGAAAGACTTAGTTTTTAAATAGAAATAATAGAATAGAATAGATTAATGGTACAATAGATAGAACATGGAGTCAAAAAGACCTAAGTTTAAATTTAGCCTTAGACATTTTAACTATGTGGCCCTGGGCAAGTTACTTAACATACCTCAGTTTCCTAATCTGTAAAATGAGTTGAAAAAGGAAATGGCAAGCCACTCCAGTATTTTTGCCAAGAAAAACCCACAAGGGGTCATGAAGAGTCATACATGACTATAATGACTGAACAATAATAACAAACATGACTTCTTGGCTTTCAAAGTAGGTGATCTGTTATAAATAGGTCTAAAGATGATAATTCCTATTGTAAAGGTAACATGACTCCAAGTGAGATTTGATCATTTTTTGTCAATCTATTATTCACTCAAAATTGTTTTAATTCATATTTCTCTTATTAATGTTAGTGCTATATGGAGTTATTTTCATTTGTCACTTGATATCTTATGTATTTTCCTTAATATAATTCCTGTTTTTATCCTTTGAACATTTTATCTGTTGGAGACTGGTTCTTGTTTTCACATATTTGAATTATATCTTTATCTGAGAAAATACCTTAAAAGACTTTTCCCTAGTATCCTTTTAATTTTGTTATTAATTTTCTTTTGTTATTTGGCATCTATTTTCCAGAATTTATAACAGGGAGAGAATCTAGGGAAAGAAAAAAGAAGATAATCAATGAGATATAATAGGAAACAAAATCCAAAGTTAGGTTTTATTTAAATTGGAAAAATAAACAGGTTTTTATAAATATATATCTAAATACTTTTTGAAAAAAATTCTTTCCCTCCATTCTTTACTTAAATTTCCATTGAAAAATTGTAATCTTATCTCAGCAGAAATAAGTTGAAATTGTCCCCTTCCCACTTCTCAAGGCAATCATTACATTCCTAGAGATCAGAAAATGTAAGAATGATCAAAGGAAAATGAATTTGAGGTGAGCTGAAAGCCCAAGAGGGAGAAAAACCAGAATACCCTCCTTATTGCTTAAGGATTTCCCTTATTTTATGTAACCTGTTGTTATTAATTCTGGTAACTATCACAGTGAGAATAACTGTTTCTTATGCCATATCTATTAATGTTCACTATTGAATTACTCTAGCAATTTGGAATCAGGAATACCTGAGTTTGAATCCAATTAAATCAACAACTGTGTGACCCTTGACAAACAAAATAATCTCTATGTGCTTTAGTTTCCTAATCTGTAAAATGGGCATAACAATAGCATCTCAATTGCCAGGTCATTGTGAAGATCAAATGAGTTAATGTTTTTAAAGCACTTTGCAAACCTTAAACTTCTTTAACAATTCTATCATCATCATCATCATCATCATCACAGTAAAATGTTTGACCCACATTTCTAGAGGTTGAGTTAATCCTAAAAATCATGGAGCTAGCTATCTTCTATCTATCTATCTATCTATCTATCTCCATGAATTATATTTTATACTCTCTCTCTATGTATATATATACATATATATGTATATATATATATATATATATATATATACTTGTCTATGTAATTGTCCAAAATAGAACTAACTCCAATTAGATCATTATATTTTGAGAACTTATTGGAAACTGGAATGAGTTCTCTCTTTTCTTGTTTTCCAGTTCCATAACCCAAAGAAAGCTCCAAAAGGAACAGAATTTTTAAATCACAGATTAGCAGCAGGAAATATTTGATACACTTACCTAAAATTATTTACTCCATCATTTTCTTCATTCTATCTACACATATTAATCCTAGAACAGAAGGTACTCAGTGAGTCCACCAGTTGTATTCCAACTGCTACAGGAGGATCATACCTGAATAAAAAGTCTTACTTCCTTCTTCTTTAGTGTCTATCTTCAATTTCTTCCTTTTTGCTTCTTTTATTTTCAGATACACCTAGAGTACTGACCCTCCTAATCACACTGCTTCCTTCTCAGTTCTAAATGCTTTTTTACACAGATCCCCAACTTATTGGTCTTACTAGGGTTAAGACATTTTAATTCTCCTTTTTTCTTTTGGCCACTTTCAGATTCTTCCTTTACCATCTTCATTAAGCAACCTCTTCTCCTTTGTGTCTAGATTCTGTCTAAATTTTTCATGTTATTCAGATCCATGTAATAATTATCTATAAACAGAACATTCTTAAAGAATTACTTTCCACACAAATTATGGATGTTATAATAGATGATTCAACATAATGCTATCATAAATACATGAACTTCCCATTTCCCCAATCTCCTAAGTTGTCATTAGCTACTTTGGCACACTTCCTCAGCTCTACACAATGATTGACATATTTCTGATGCATAAATGTTCCTTTTCCAAAGTACTAAGCTATGACATTCTTTTATTTTATCATCATATTTTATAACTTTCTCTTTCCTTTTTGAAAATTTCAGTCCTGATATTTATATTTATAATCATTTCTATTATCTTTAAATGGAGATATTTCCTAGACCTATACTCTTCTCTACCCCCTTGGCTACACTCTCTTCATTTTCTGTCTTAAGGTCTTGATAATCCAATTCAACTCAATATTATCTTCTACTTTTGACTGTCTTGTTCCCTTTTCCTCTCTCTGATTATGCCTTGACAAACTAACCTAAATTCCTCCCACCATCTACTTTTAATTGTCTTTGCTTGTCACAACACTCTGCTCACTAGGTCCTGGCCCAATAGCTCAAACAAGACATTCTGTCTCTCACCTTTTTTGCCTTTTGCAGGGCATTGGCTCTTTCCCATGCCAGAAATGTTCTCCTTCCTCATTTCTGCCACTTATTTTAGCAAACTTGTTTTAAGAATTAGCTCCTATCTATCTTTCTGTGAGAAGTCTTTCCTATTGCTTCTCCAACACCCCAGCTTCTATTCTTTCTTTATGAGATAATATTCCCTTTCCATCTTATGTTTATACATGAATCTAGCATGTAACTCCTTACCAAATATGACTGCATCTATTAGAATATAAAGTCCTACAAAATTCATCTGGAGCAAGAGAAGATCAAGACTAGCAGGAGAACTGATGAAAAAAAGTAAAGGAAGGTGGCCTAGCTCTACCAGATCTAAAACTATACTAAAAAGCAGAAGTCATCAAAACTGCCTGGTACTTGTTAAGAAATAGAGTATTAGATCAGTAGATTAGGATAGGTTCAAAAGAAACAGTGGTAAATTACTGTGGTAATCTACTGTTTGATAAATACAAAAACATTACCTTCTGGGAAAAGAACACTATTTGACAAAAATTGTTGGGAAAACTGGAAAATAGTGCAGTCAAAATTAGGCATAGACCCACATCTCACACCCTATATTAAACTAAGGTCAAAATAGGAACAGGATTTAGACACAAAGGTGACCACAAATAAATTAATAGACCTAGAAATACTCTTATCTGTCTGATTGGTGGAAATTTATGATTAGACTTGAAATAGAATATATTATAAAATGCAAAATGAATGCTTTGATTAAATTACATTAAAGAGTTTTTGCACATAGCAGGAAATTATTATAGTAATCTGCTGTTTGATAAAACCAAAAAGTCTAGGTATTGGTATAAAAATTTTCTCTTCAATAAAAACTATTAGAAAAATTGGAAATTAGTATGGAAGAAACTTAGATTAGAAAAACACCTCACACACTATATACCAAAATAATATCCAAATGGATACAGGATTTAGACATAAAAAAACAATATTATAAGCAAACTAGAAGATCAGGGAGTAGTTTACCTGTCAGATCTATAGAAAGGGAAGCAGTTTATGACCAAGGAAGAGATAGAGAACATCATTCAAAACAAACTAGATAATTTTGATTATGTTAAATTAAAAACTTTTGCACAAACAAAACCACTATAACAAAGATCAAAAGAAATGTAGTAAATTGGGAAACAATTTTTGCAACTAGTATTTCTGACAAAGGACTCATTTCTAAAATATACAGAGAACTGAGTCAAATTTTCAAAAAACGAGCCATTCCCCAGCCAACAAATTGTCCAAAGCATATGCAAAGGCAATTTTCAGCTGAGAAAATCAAAGCAATCCATAGTCATAAGAAAAACTGCTCCAAATCATTACTTATTAGAGAAATGCAAATTAAAACATCTCTGAGATACCACCTCACACCTCTCAGACTGGCCAATAAGTCCACAAAGGACAATGATCAAAGTTGGAAGAGATGCCGGGAAATCTGGGACACTAATACATTCTTGGTGGAGTTGTGAACTCATGCAACCTTTCTGGAGAGCAATTTGGGATTATACCCAAAGGGCAAAAAAAAAATGTCCTTTAACCCAACAATATCCTGGGTCTATACCCTGAAAAGAATATGAAAAAGTGTAAAAACATCACTTGTACAAAAATATTTATAGCATCCCTGTTTGTGGTGGCAAAAAAAATGGAAATTAAGTGAATGTCCTTCAGTTGGGAAATGATTTAACAAACTTTGGCATATGTATGTCATGGAACGCTATTGTTCTATTAGAAATCAGAAGGGACAGGAATTCAGGGAAGCCTGGAAAGATTTGCATGAACTGATGCTGAGAGAGATGAGTAGAACCAGAAAAACACTGTACATCCTAACAGCAACACGGGGGTGATGATTAACCTGGATGGACTTGTTCATTCCTTCAGTGCAATAACCAGGGACAATTTTGGGCTTTCTGCAATGGATCATACCATCTATATGCAGAGAAAGAATTATGAACTTTGAACAAAGACCAAAGACAATTACCATCAAATTAGAAAAAAAATGCATTATATTATTATGCAATTTTACTATCTCATACTTTATTTTTCTTCCTTAAGGATATGATTTCTCTGTCATCACATTCAATTGCAATCAATGTATAACATGAAACCAATTGGGAGGAAGGAAGCAAGAATGGGGGGAATTGTAAAACTCAAAATAAATAAAATCTTTCTTAAAAAAGTATTTGCACTAATAAAATCAATGCTGTCAAATTCAAAAGAAAAGCAGAAAGCTGGAAAATAATCTTCATATTTAGGAGTTCTGATGAAGGTCTCATTTCTAAAATATAAAGAGAACTGCAACAAATTTTAAATTTGCAATTTTCACCAGGTGATAAATGGTTGAAGAATATGAAGACAGTTTTCAAATGGAGAAATTAAAGCTATACAGTATCAAAGAAAAAATACTCCAAATCATTATAGATTAGAGAAATGCAAATTAAAATAACTCTGAGGTATCACATCAGAATTATCACATTGACTAAGATGACTAAAAGGGAAAATGATCAATGTTGGAGAGATTGTGGAAGGACTGGGACATTAATGCAGTGCCAGAGAAGTTGTGGACTGATCCAACCATTCTGGAGAGCAATATACCCAAAGAACAAAAAAAGAAAACTGTTCATATCCTTTGTCCCAGAAATTCTACTTCTAGGTCTATATCCAGATGAAATCATAAAAAAATGGGAAAAGTCCCCTACATATTCCAAAATATTCTTAACTGCTCTATTTGTAGTGTCAAAGAATTGGAATACCCATCAATAGTGGAATGGCTAAAACATTATGGTACATGGATATTATGGAATACTATTGTTCTATAAGAAACCATAAGTGGTCGGACTCTAAAGAAACATAGAAGGAATTACAGGATCTGATGCTGAGTGAAAGGGAGCAGAACCAAGAGAACAATGTACACATTAACAACAACACTGTGAGATGATCAACCCTGATGGAAGCAGCTTTTCTCAAGAGGACAGAGAACTAGGACAACCATATTACATTGGCTATGGACAATGCTATGCCCATCCAGAGGAAGAAAAACAAAACTGAATCTGATGAATGCTACATTCACTTTAGAAAAAAAGTCTCATGTATTTCTTTCTCTTACTCCCAATTTCCTATACCAAAGCCAATATTACTTTTCTTCACCAATAATGCTAAACTAAAAAAAAGACTATAATGGCCCCTATGTTAGTATATTGCCTGTTTTAAATTTAATATTTTCTATATTTTATTTTTATTTTTTGTTAACTAATTTCTAATTATATATTAATCTGGTTTGGAGCAGAATGCTCTCAGGTGTTGTCTGAGTTGAACATGGTCCTTGGGCCTGTATAGTTGACTCCTCTCTTCTACACATCTATCTGTTTACTGCCGACTTTGTTGGTTCTTTAAGTTTAGATCATTTCATAAATAGTCTTCATGGTCTTCTGTGGTCACACTGGGTTACTGCAGTGTTCACATTGTGAAATGTTTACACAAAGTTGTCTAGTTGAATTAGATAGTAGGAGAAAGGTCACTAACTTAAGAATTTTTATCAGGTAATTATGTGCAACAGTAATTGGCATATTGAGATTGATTGAGTGTACTGTTTTGAACATAAGATAGGTACTCATTAAATGCTTCACAATGTCATAGTTTCTAAAAAAATTCAAAATACAATTGAAATTGAATTAATATTCTACTTAAGACACAATTTACTTAACATTTCTTAAAGTCAGTTTCCTCATCTGCAAAATGGGAACAATAATGGCATCTATCTCACTGCATAGTTGTAAGGACAAAAATAAGATAATGTACATAACATTATATAAAATTAAAGCATTAAATCAATGCTTCTTGTGATTTTATTATATTTGATAGAGCTTCTAATTTCCTGTAATATATAGAATCATATTTATCTTGTATAGCTTATCTCTATGTCTTCTGAAAATTAAAGAGTAATCATTTTTGTGCATTTCAGCAGTCACATCCTGCTCCTAAAATGACACCCAGATAGAAAATGTCATTATATTGCAATAGTTGTTCTTCAGTCGTTTCATCTGTGATTAATTTATTTGCCCCATTTGGATTTTCCATGGTAAAAGTAAGAAAGTGGTTTGCTATTTCCTTTTCTTAGCTCATTTTACAGATGAGAAAACTGAGGCAAACAGAATTAAATTACTTGCCCAGGATCACAAGGCTAGTAAAAGTCTGAGGCCAGATTTGAACTCATGAAAATAAGTCTTCTTGACTCTAAGCCACCTAGTTGCTTTGTCTGTAAACAGACCATTAAAATCTATAGTAGTGATGTTGCAAGAGAAATAAAATGCATTCTTCCAGGCTTTTCATAGAGTTTTTATTTCTATAATTCAGAAGACAGGGACTGGAAGAAAATGTACTTTTCATTTAAGCCTACACTAGAATTAATACCACTGCTATGCATTGGAGTTTCATAATTAAGCAAAATGAAACTTTTTGCAAATAAGGATTTCATTTTTCAGCTGTGTTATTGGAGGTGTTCCTTTAAGGCACTCAGCCTAATAATTTAGTCTTGGTTCTGCAGTTCTTAAATTTAAATTTTGTTGATTCTGTACATGTAAGAAATGATTAATAACCATGGTAGATGGTAGTGGCATTTCCATGTGTGTAAGCTGAAGTCATTATAGTAGCAGAAGCATTTAAAACAGCTAGCTACAGCATTGTAAACTAATAAATGGTAAATGCAGTATATTACAAATGAATGTGATTAAAAAGAAAGATTGTGAGTAAACAAGAAGGGAGTGGAAGAATTTCTGCTAAAAGGGAATCTGTGACAGGAAAACAAAGAAGGAGATATTTGAGAATTATGGGAAAATGTAGATAGGATAAAATTTTCCATAATTTTTTCAATATGAGATAAACAAAAAAAATTGAATTGTGTATTAAAGTGGTGAATAATTAATTATGTCAAGTTTGTGGTAGTGCTACTGCCTAATTGAACTGGACATTTACTAAAACCTACTGTTAGTATATCATGTGAAGTAACGTATCCTTCATTGCCCCCTCACTGTTTTTCCAAAATCTCTTTGATTTTGCCTTTATAACATTTTAATAGTATCCTTTCCACTTCACCTACATGACCACTGCCCTAGTTCTGACCTTCATTAGTTTTTAAGCTAGATTACTCTTATATAAATTTGAGAAAATTAGTACAGAAAACAGATAGATTTGAGAAGTATTGAGTAATTTGAATTAACAAGTCGGTATATAGTTGAGGCTTTTTTTCTATTGTGGGGGGGGTGTAGAATACAACTAGTAGCTTGAAAACCTGTTTGAATGGAAGAATGGTGAGATCCTAGAAATAGGGACATTGGGAAGAAACCTGGATATAGAGGAAAAGAAAAATTATATTTTAACCTATTTAATTAAAGATGCCTGTGGTATATCCAGATTAATATATCCAAAAGGCAGTTAAAGATTTGGAATCGGGGCTGCTAGGTGGCCTAGTGGAGAAAGCACTGGCCTTGGAGTCAGGAGTACCTGGGTTCAAATCCGGTCTCAGACACTTAATAATTACCTAGCTGTGTGGCCTTGGGCAAGCCACTTAACCCCATTTGCCTTGCAAAAAAAACTAAAAAAAAGAAAAAAAGATTTGGGATCAGAACTTAGGTCTTCTCCATTAATATTATAAATTCTGTTTTGATTCTTTGATTCTCTACCAGATTGACAAAATAAACTTCCTAGAATAAACATCTAAGCCACTTCTATGATCAAAAACTCTTAAAAGCATGTTTAAAATATGATAGAAAATTTCCTTTTACTGTCATTTAAGAACCTTTAGAATCTGGTTTCAACCTAGTTTTGCAACTTTATTTCATATAATTCTTCTCCATGAATTTTAGTTCAGCCAAAATGGACTATTATCTCTTTCCTGAATATGATACCTCATCATAGGGTTTTGTTTCCATACTTTGAATATACTCCACCCTCATCACCATCTTTGGCAATCCTTGTCTCTCTCTACCTTCAAATTCAGTTCAGGTGTCACTTATCGGGATGCCTAGACTTACTTCTAGAACTTGATGCACATGGTAGACCACTCCCCATAGAACACAAATTTCTTAAAGTCAGGAAATTTTTGCCTTTGTATCCCTAGGAACTAAAGTAGCATTTTGCACACAATAGGTACAATATATGATATTGAATGTATCATATTGACAAAATAACATAATATCTGTTTTGTTAAATAAAGAAATGCACATGTCATTGAAGAAGGCAGATTCATAGCAACAATTGGTGAAGAGTAGGATATACTGGGAAGAGGATGAAGAAACAAGATTGACTATAAGGTGATATAGTAATTATAAAATCAATTGATAAAATTGATTATGAAAAAATTTCGAAACTATCCTGGAAAGGATTAACAATCAACACAAAAAACATCTGAAATGATGGAGATTAGTTCAGATGCAAAAACTGGCACTCTGAAAGGTACATATCTGGATCAGTGTTCCTTTCTTCACCTTTTGAATGTCAGTACAGGTGGGTTGTTCAATTAAGCAAGGAATGACTAAAAAATTATGTTATCACATTGAGGAGAGACCTCTCAAATGCATAAGTTTCATTAATATTACATTTTATGTTTTTGCAATATCCAATAAACAACAACTAGCATAATTTTCAATCCAAATTGTATGCTCAGAGCTATCTGGGCTTCTTCCAGACCACCACATATGTTGTCTCAGTGATAAAGTATTCTAATTCTTTGGAATTGCTAGCAAAATCATTATTGGCCTCTTAGCCCTGTAAGAATGAAGTGGTGTGTGTGTGTGTGTGTGTGTGTGTGTGTGGCAGGGGAATGGAAGGGGTAATAAATCAGTTTATTTAAAAAAAGACAGTTTTTAGCTTGTAAAACTCTTTGACTAGTGAAGCATATTCCTTTCTCTCATTAGATAATAGGGGAAGGAAGTGTTGAAAGTCATTAATATATTTCTCCAATCTGATCGCATGGTTAGTACTTCCTAAGATAGCTAAAGAAGGTTCTTGATTGGACAAATTGAATTTAGGGTACTGACTGACTTTTCCTCCATTCAAGATTGGTAATCCTTCATTGATTCCAAGAGCCATGACCAGTTATGGGCTTAACTTTGTATATTTAAGAAGCTCTGAAGATTCCGGTTCTTAAATTTTAGGACTGTCAGTAACTGGAGTTACTACATAGGAAATGATGTCCAACAACAGAAGAAAATTTCAATCCTTGACTGGATTTAACCAGAAGAAATATACATGGATGGAATTAGTGAGAGAATTAAAAGTTCCTGTCAAATAAGAAATTCTTATTCAGGAGTCCTCAAAATTATATAATGTATTGATTTTTTATGTATTAATATCCCAGTAATGAATAGGAGCAAGTTAAATTTTTTGTATTCTATTTTGAGTATCCTCTGATGCTTATTGTTTGAGGTTTTTGTGAGACAATGGGGTTAAGTGGCTTGCCCAAGACCACACAGCTAGGTAATTATTAAGTGTCTGAGGCTGGATTTGAACTCAGGTCCTCCTGACTCCAGGGCCTGTGCTCTATCCACTGGACCCCCTAGCTACCTCAAACTCTCTGATGCTTATTGAGGTGTTTTTTTGTGTTTAGCATTTCTTTTGTGCAGAGAATTAAACTGAAGTTCTTAACTTGATATGTATTGTAAGCTGAATATCTACCTTCTTTCCTTCTTTGAGAAGATCCTAGACATGAACCAAACCTAAATTTCAAGTCATTTGTTTTTTCCTCAGAGAATTAGGAAGAAGGGGTTAAAAAACTGAGACGTCAATTTAGTGGTTGGCATCCAATAGAATTGAATCTGACTCAGATATTCATGGACTCAGAGCTTTGAAGAACCCTTGAGCAATGAAGCAAACAGTGCAATTCCTCAGTCCCTTGGTACTAGCAATAATTTTTGTTATTAAACTGAAATAAAGGAATACTTTTTATAAACTCTCTAAGAAAAAAATAAAATTGTATTAATTAAGGAAATATGAACATATAGTTCATCTTTTAATTTATTCATCCAGTTTAGCTATAACTAAAATAATAATTAAATGATAATAATGTAATAATAGCTTATATTTATATAAAATTAAATTTGAAAAGTTATTTCATATACACTACATGTGTTTATGTTATTGTAGCTATTTATTCATCAAAATTCTGTGAAGTAGGCATTTATATTTTCTCTAATTTACAACCGAGGAAATTAAGGCTTTTTTAAAAAATTGATTAATTAATTATTTGTTTGTTTAATTTGAATTTTACATTATTTCTCCTAATATCATTTCCCTTCCCCTACCCTCCCACAGAAGGTGGCAGTCTGTTAGTCTTTACATTGTTTGCATGGTATATATTGCTCTAATTTGAATGTGATGAGAGAGAAATCATATCCTTAAGGAAGAAAAATGAAGTATAGGAGATAACAAAATTACTTAATAAGATAGCACATTAATGTTGATCATCACCACCATGTTTCTGTAAGGGGTAGTTCTTCTGGACTGGTTCATCTTGTTCAACATTAGTTCATGCGAAACCTTCCATACTTCTTTGAATTCAAATCCCTTCTGGTTTTTAATAGAACAATATCATTCTGTCACATACATATACCAGAGTTTATTAAGCCATTCCCCAACTAATGGACATTCACTGAATTTCCAATTATTTACCACCACAAACCGGGAGGCTATGAATATCTTTGTAGAAGTGATGTTTTTACCCTTTTGCATAATCTTTTTAGGGTATAGACCCAGTAGTGATATTGTTGTATCAAAGGGTACCCACATTTTTGCTGCCCTTTGGGTGTGTTCCAAATTGCTTTCCAGAAAGTTTGGATGAGTTCACAGCTCCACCAACAATTTATAAGTGTCCCAGATTTCCCACACCCCTTGCAACATCAATCATTGTCCTTTCTGGTCATATTGGCCAGTCTGAGAGATGTGAGGTGGTATCTCAGAGATGCTTTAATTTACATTTCTCTAATATGTAGTAATTTAGAGCAATTTTTCATATGACTTTGGATCACTTTGATTTACTCATCTGTAAAATGCTTTTGAATATCCTTTGACCATTTGTCAGGTGGGGAAGGGCTTGTTTTATTTTTATTTTTAAGAATTTGTCTCAGTTCTCTGTATATTTTAGAAATGAGAACTTTGTCAGAAATATTAGTTGTAAAAAGTGTTTCCCAATTTACTACATTTCTTTTTTATCTTGGTTATAGTGGTTTTATTTGTGCAAATGCTTTTTAATTTAATGTAATTGATATTATCTAGTTTGTTTTTAATAATGTTCTCCATCTCTTCCTTGGTAATGAATTGCTTCCCTTTCCATATATCTGACTATTCTTTGATGTCCTAGTTTACTTACAATATGTTTTATGTCTAAATCTTATGTCCATTTGAATCTTATCTTGGTATAGGATGTGAGATGTTGGTCTAATACAAGTCTCTTCCATACTAAATTCCAATTTTTCCAGCAGTTTTTATTGAAGAGTCTTTATCCCAATAGCAGGACTCTGGGTTTATCAAGCAACAGATTACTATAATCACTTCTTGCTATTGAACCTACTCTATTTCACTGATTCATCACTCTATTTCTTTGCCAGTACCAGACAGTTTTGAATCCTAATGCTTTATAACATAATTTTTAGATCTGGTAGGATTAAGTCACCTTCTTTTGCACATTTTCATTAAATCAGTGGAAATTCTTGACTTTTCTGTTCCATATGAATTTACTTACAATTTTTTTCTAACTCATTAAAGCAATAATTTGGAATTTTGATTGGTAGGGCACTAAATAAGAAGTTTAATTTAAATAGAATTGTCATTTTTATTATATTAGCTCTACCTATCCAAGGGCAGTTGATATTTGCCAAGTTATTTAAACCCAATTTTATTTGTGTGAGAAGTGTTTTGTAATTGTTTTCAAAAAGTTTCTGGGTCTGCCTAGGCAGGTAGACTCCCAACTATTTTATATTGTCTGAAGTTACTTTGAATGGGATTTTCCTATCTAGTTCTTCCTGCTGCATCTTGCTAGTCATATATAGAAATATTGAAGATTTATGAGGGCTTATTTAATATCTTGTGACTTTGCTAAAGTTGTTAATTGTTTCAAGTAGTTTTTAGATGAGTTTTTTGGATTCTCTAGGTATAGCATCTGTCATGTGTAAAGAGTGAGAGTTTTGTCTCTTCCTTCCCAATTCTAATGCCTTCAATTTCTTTTTCTTCTCTTATTGTTGCAGCTAATATTTCTAATACAATATTGAATAGTAGTGGTGATAATGGGCATCCTTGTTTCACCCCAATCTTATTGGGAATGCCTCTAGCTTATCCCTATTGTATATAATGCTTATTGATGGTTTCAGATAGATGCTGTTTATTATTCTTAGAAGCCACCATTTATTCTTGTGCTCTCTAGTGGTTTTAGTGGGAATGGGCACTGCATTTTTTCAAAAGCTTTTTCAGCATCCATTGATATAACCATAGTGATTTCTGATAGGTTTGTTATTGACATAATTAGGTATACTAACAATTTTCCTGATAATGAATCAACCATGCATTCCTGGGATAAATCCTACTTGGTCATAATGTATTATCCTAGTGATAAATTGTAATTGTTTTGCTAAGATTTTATTTAAGATTTTTTGTATCTATATTCATCAGGGTAATAGGTCTATAATTTTTCTTTTTCTGTTTTAATTCTTCCTGTTTTAGGTATTAGCACCATATTGGTGTCATAGAAAGAATTAGGCAGAGTTCCATCTTCACTGATTTTTCCAAAGAGTTTATATAGAATTAGAAGCAATTGTTCCTTGAATGTAGCATCAATCTGGCTCTGGAGATTGTTTCTTAGGGAGTTCAATAATGGCTTGTTGAATTTCATTTTCTGAGATAGGGTTATTTATGTATTTAATTTCCTCTTCATTTAGCCTGGACAACTTATATTTGTGTAAATATTCATACATTTCACTTAGATTATCAATTTTATTGGCATAGAGTTGGACAAAATAATTCCAAATTATTACTTTAATTTCTACTTCATTGTTGGTGAGTTCACATTTTTCATTCATGATAAAAGCATTTTGGTTTTCTTCTTTATTTTTTTAAATTATATTAACCAGTGGTTTATCAACTTTATTTTTTTTATAAAACTAACTTTTAGTTTTATTTATTACTGCAATAGTTTTCTTGCTTTCAATTTTATTAATTTATCCGTTAATTTTTAGAATTTCTATTTTGAAATTATATTGGGAATTTTTTTAATTTGTTCTTTCTCTAATTCTTTTAGTCATATTTTTTTAGTTCATTGATATCCTCTTTCTCAAACTTATTCATGTAAGCATTTAAAGACATAATATAATCACCTGACAGCTGCCTTGGCTGTGTCCCATAAGTTTTGGTATATTGTTTCATTATTGTCACTAACTAGGATAAAACAATTAATTCTTTCTATTATTTGTTGTTTGAGCCCTTCATTCTTCAAAATGAGGTTGTCTGGTTTCCAATTAGTTTGGGATCTATATCTCCTTGGCCCAATATTGCACGTTATTTTCATTGCATTTTGACCTGAGAAGGATGTATTCATTTGTTTATAAGGGGTTTTTTGCCCTAGTACATGGTCAATTTTTGTATAAGTGATGTGTACTGCAGAAAAAAAGTATATTCCTTTTTATCCCCATTCACTTTTCTCCACAGGTCTATCATGTCTGGATTTCCTAACAATCTATTTACCTCCTTAACTTCTTTCTTTCTTTTTTATTTTATGGTTAGATTTATCTAAATCTGAGAGCAGGAGGTTGAGATCTCTCACCAGTAGCATTCTACTGTCTGTGTCTTCCAGTAACTCCTTCAACTTCTGTAAAAATGTGGAAGCTATACCATTTGGTGCATACATTTTTAGTATTGAAATTAATTTATTGTCTATTGTACCTTTTCGAAGGATATTATTTCTGTGTTATCTCTTTAAATGATATCTATTTTTGTAGATGCTTTGTCTGATATAAGGATTGCTAACCCTGCTTTTATCACTTCAGCTGAAGCAAAATATATTTTGCTCCAATTTTTTACCTTTATTTGTATCTCTCTGCTTCCAATGAGTTTCTTGTAAGCAGCATATTGCAGGATTCTGGTTTTTAATCCACTCTGCTATTTGCTTGTATTTTTATGGGAGAGTTCTCCCATTCACATTCAAAGTTATAATTACTAACTATTTATTACTCTCCATGCTATCTTCCCTCTGTTTGTATTTCCCCCCTTTTTTTTCACTTTAACAACATTCACCAGTATTTTGTTTCTGAATACTGTCACCTTCAGTCTATTTTCCCTCCTATATTCAATCCCCCCTCCCCTTTCTTTCCCCTTTTCCTTTGCCCATTCTTCCTTCCCTTCCATCTGTTAGTTCCCCCTTTACTTCCCCCTCCCCTTTCCTCTTTTAATACTTGAAATGTAAGATACTTTTCTTAACTTAACTGAGTGTATGTTAAGCCAAATCTGATGAGAGTAAGGCAGTTCTCACCACCTTTCTTCTTCCCCTCAAATGCAATAAGTCCTTTGTACCTCTTAATGTAATGAGATTTACCCCCATTCAATCCCTTCCATCCTCCTGTCCTTTCACTGTCCCCCTTTGTAAGGAGGTATTGGTTTTGAATAATTCTGAGTCACAGGACAGTCACAAGTGTCCATCACTGCTGGATAAGTATATTCACTCTATTACAGTTGCAATTCTCAAGATTTATTAAAGTCTTTCTTCCTATACCCTGGCAGGAATACAGCCAGGTTCATCTTACTGTTTAGGATTATTTTACCTTTCTTTTACCATTCCATGTGTCTCGAGCTTCCTGTTGGAAGTCCAAATTTTCTATTAAACTCTGATCTTTTCATCAGGAAAACTTGGAAGTCTGCTATTTCATTAAATGTCTACCTTTTCCCCTACAAGAGAATGATAAGATAGTGAATTTTTGGCTGCATTCCAAGCTCCCATTCTTTTTGGAATATCACATTCCAGGCCCTTCTAGTCCTTTATGTGGATGCAGCCTGTCCTGTGTAATTCTTCCTGTGGCTACTTGGTATATAAATTATTTCTTTCTGGCTACTTAGAGTATTTTCTCTTTTATCTGATAGTTCTGAGGAAATTAATTCTTGAAGAGATTAAGTGACTTGCCCTGCAAAAAGTTCATAAAACTAAGCCTCAGATGAGTAAGGATTTAAATCCTGATCTTTCTACTACTCAAGTGGTGCTCTATCTATTGAATCTTCCTAAATTCAATGGACTGCTGTTGCTCTTAGATAAAGTAAAAGGTTTGTTATAGATGATTTTTGATTAGTTGGGAAGCATCATCATTGTGAAAAGGATCATGTATCCCCATCAACTAATGGACACCCATAAGGGTAGACAGACAGAAGAGATGACAAGGCACAGTGAGGGAAAGACAGAAATCAATGCATCCAATTAAATAAATTTCTTTCCCCCGTTGCAACTACTTTCCAATGATCAGAGAAGGTCCAGAGCTCTGTCTTCTCAGAAGCCTTAACTGTTGAAGATTCCCTTAAGAAAATTTTTGCCACCAGAGTCCCTGGTGGCAAATAATTGCCAATAGGTATGGTTTTATGAATGAAAATTGACATTAAAGATATTTTACAATTACAACTGAAGTAGTCTTTCCATCTGACTTGCAATTGAAATTGCTTATATGTATTATTGTGTAAGTTCCATAAGAGCAGAAACTAATTTGCTTTCCTTTTATATGCTCAGTTCATGATGTGTATAATAAATATTTCATAAATACCTTTCCATTCTGTCAGTCATTCATTCTTTCTTCTCTTTTAAATATATTTCTCATATTCTACCATTCCATTTGCATTAAAATTTCAAGTAACTAATTCATCTGGGAAGATTATTCCAGCAGGAAACATGTTCTAACTGACCATTCAAATTAAATTAGATAATTCTAAGATGTTAAGCCAGATAAATCACAGGTTCATTACATTGTCCTGGTGGGTGGTTCCACTCACATCCCCTAAATCCAGAAGCTTCTGAAAGACTTCTTCAATGGCAAGAAACTCAATATGAATTGCCTACAGCGCAATTGTCTAGGATGCCATTCTGTCAGGACATAAATCTGAGAACTTGCAGGACTTGCTGCTTTTGGATGTCACTCCTCTTTCCCTGGAATTTAAACTGCTGGTGGCATGATGACAATTCTGATCAAATGTAATACTATCATTCCCACCAAGCATGCACAGAACTTTACCATCTATTCAGACAACCAGCCTAGTATTCTTATTCAGGTTTATGAAGGTAAAAAAACCATGTCAAAGGACAGCAACCTGCTTGGCAAGTTTGATCTCACAGGTATACCTCCAGAACCCAGGGGTGTTCCTCAAATTGAAGTAATATTTGACATTGATGCAAATGGCATTCTCAATGTTTCTGCTGTGGATAAGAGCACAGACAAGAACAAGATCACCATCACCAGTGACAAAGTTCATCTGAGCAAAGAAGACATTGAGTATATGTATGGTCCAAGAAGCTAAGAAATAGAAGACTGAGGATGAGAAGCAGAGAGATAAGGTGTCTTACAAGAATTCCCTTGAATCTTATGCTTTCAACATGAAGACTACCATAGAAAGTGAAAAAATGCAAGGCAAAATTGGCGATGAAGACAAACAGAAGATTCTTGATGTAATGTAATGAAATAATCAACTTCCTGGATAAGAGCCAGATTTCTGAAAAGGAAGAATTTGAATATTAACAAAAAAGTATTGGAGAAAGTCTGCAACCCCATTATTACTAAGCTGTACCAGAGTGAAGGGGGAATGCCTGGAGGCATGCCAGAATGAATGCCTAGTGGTTTCACAGGGGGTGGAGCAGCCCTACCTGGAGGTTGTTTTGGACCCACTATTGTGGAGGTTGACTAAATAAAGCAGAAAAAAAAACATTCTATGCAACTTCCCAAAAATTTAAGGACTCAAATTTTAGCCAAGGCAGTAGCCAGTTTAAAAGTAATATTTAAGCTACTGTATAAATCTGGGCATTCTGAATATTTGAATGTGTGCAGAGGGAGAGAAGTGAACAACATTGCACATTATCAGTACTGTAAATAAGTAGAAATGCAATAATTGTCCTGGAGAATAAAATCGATTTAAAATTGGCACCTAAAAAATTAGAGAATTCAAATATGGGCCCAGTGATAGTGTTATCATAGGAAATATTGATACATGAAGTTCATAATCAGAAAACTGAACTCTAGATGGTTGGTTCTCTTTGATCACAACTTTTGAAATAATTCAATTCAAAAGTTTTACTTAGATCACTGAGACAAAATAGATATTAGACACTGTTCTATAGAAACCAAGATAAAAACAAGGAAAATTATGATCTATTAGCTTATAATTTTGATAGATAACTGTCAGTATCAATGAATGGAACCTGCACTAATTAAATGAAATGTTTTGAAATATTATTAAAGTTGCTGGCGCAAATAGATATAAATAAAATGTGTCTACCTTTAGTAAGTTAAAATGTAATAACTGTAAAGCATTTAATCATTCTTAGAGGTAGTGGCTAGTTAAATAAACTATAATTGCATATTGAACATTGTTTAGTACTCCACTTTGAAGCAGTATGGCACAGTGAAAAACTTTTTGGCCATGGATGCATGGGATGAATCTTCAGGTACTTTATTTAATATTAAATTTGAATAACAAGTACCAAACCTTAGATTTTTTTCCCCTTCATTCCCAAGGAATACCATGACATCAGGGAGGTGATGCCAGGAAAAGACATGGATTGGCTTTGAGTGAGAGTATGCTGTACACTTAGTACAGTCACCAGTCTCACTTTATCGTCCAGAGTGATCTGGGCCCAGTGTCAGATATGAATCAGGATGACTGCATTAGGGTTATATGCCCAAGGTTTCACAGCTAGTAAGTTTCAAGTGTCTGACTCTGGCTTCAAAATCCCATCCTTCTGACTCCAAGGATATTGCTCTATCCACTGCACCATTTAGCTGTTCAACTCCTTGATAAGTTAATAAAATGTTACCAATGAACCTAAAAGATCTATGAATAGAGAGGATGTAAGATACTTGGATAGTGTTAGTGTAACATATGTCATATTTAACAAAATGTAAACTCAATATGAGTCAGATGAATGATATGGAGATCATACCTAAAGAGACTTTATTTAAAGACATACTGTTTAGTACAAAAAGAACATTTAGGGAGAGAAATATCTCTATTTTCAATTATTTGAAGGAAAACACTATCTGCATCAAGAGAAGGAAATGATTAATAGAAATAAATATGTAGAATGGTTTTGCTTATGTGTATATATACACAAATTGGACACACACTCATGCATATTTGTACCTAATGGCAGCTATCTCTAGGGTGGAGAGAGGGAAGAAAGAAAAAAAAGGGAAAAAAGGGTTACCTGATAGTTTTATTATATATTATTTTTTTAAAAAGAAATAGCACGTTGTACATAATATATTTGCAGTTTCTTGTATAATCATCTCTTCTTGTTCTAATCTTTTTTGGGAATGCTTGATTTATTTTTTTAATTTAAGAATAAAATTAATAAATTTAAAAATAGCAATGTGCTACCACTTGGAAGAGGATTGTTTGAACCTAGGTCAAGAAGAAGGAATATAAGAAGCAATGCTTAGAAGTTTTAGAAAGGTGATATATTTTATTTTTTACAAGAATTGTTGTTTAAATGATTTTTAACCTTCTCTGAGTCTATGGATCATATCGTCTAAGTTTCCTTGGCAAAGATACTGGAGTAGTTTGTCATTTCGGTCTCTAGGGGATTAAGGCAGCAAGATTAAAAGGTTGTATCAGGATTACCCAACTATTGAGTGTCTAAGGATAGATTTAGAACTGATGTCTTCCTGACTAAACTCAAGAATCTATTCGCTGAACCACCTGGTTGCCACCTTTACCAGTATTATAGCTATCCAAAACAGAATGAGCTACTTAGTGGTAGTAGGTTTTTATAATAGGTGTCCTTAAATAGTCAAAACTATTGTAGTCATGACTATATATTGGATACATCATGTAGGCGATTCATAAATTGTCCTTGAAACCACTTCCAACTTGGACTTTTCATGACCCTATTAACTTGAACAAATCCCTCAGGTTCTCTTGGCTTCTATTTCTACACCATAAAATCAAGTAGTTTGATTTTCTGATTTCTCTATTACCAATAGTATTGAAAGTAAAATTTTGTCCTTTACTTTTGTCCCCTTCCTACCTTCCCAGACTTTTTACAAGTCTTCTTACTTTACTATATGATTCAGAGAAATTAACCTTATCTGTAGTTCTATACTTTATCTTCTATCTGTCCCCTATACGTGGAATGCTTTTCTTCTTTATCTTCACTTCCTGTTATCTTTGGCAATCAAATCTTCTCTCATTTTAGTCACATATTAGTTAATGATCAAAAGAAAAACAAAATCTCTTTCAAACTCATTTTCTTCCTCTATAAAATAAAGATAGTAGTAATAATAAAAGCATCTGTCTCAATATTTTTATGGTCCTAAAATAGACTTTTGGAATCTTAGGCAAGAATTCCACCTTGGCCTATCTGACCAAGTAATTTTGCCTCTGAACTTATTTCTTTTCTTTAAAATGGGCATAATAATACCACTTATATAGTATTGATCATGAGGATGAAATAAGTTAGTTTATTTTTATATCTATAGATAATATGCAAAAATTAAAGTGAAATAAATATCAATATTCTTATTAGTCTAGAGAACTTATTCTATTAAATGGAGTTCAGATAGAAATTATTCTAGCACAAATCAGTATCTTGCTATTATTCTCTTCTATTTAATGTTCTGAATATTTTTGAACAATTGCATAGCATAATTTATTCTTTGTAATTGAATGAAAATGTGAATGCAAGCTCATCTAATATATCTACTGGAAGGATTATTATTTCAACCTTCTTATATTTATATTTGGTGGAGTTCACATAAAAAATTATCCTAGGATCAACTTATGTCATTTTATTCTTGTCATTTCACTTTGACTATTTAGTTTATGCAAACTTTTTTTTGTAATTAAAAGGGCTTTTATTTGGTTATTTGATAATTGAATGAATGTTTGGTTTGCACATCTATGTTAGATTCATAAAACTCAGAAAATAGTAATGAAATTAATTCCTACATCTTTACAAATGGATTTTATTTCTTCATCTAGGTCTCTATATTTTGAATGTTTTTCATTTTAAGTAGTTTTGAGGTTACAAACCTAAAGGTTTAGAATCAATCTTAAAGTTTTCTTGTCATATATCATACCTGAATTATTGTTAGTGAAATTTTACATAAAATGAATCTCTGGTTTCTGCAGATTTGTTTTCTTTTGGTTATTTATATTTTGTATTATTGTATGGTCATTTATCCTTTCTTAGATTATGAAAAATAGCAAGCTTGTCATGTGCAATTTGATTGTATATTTCTTTTTATTTAGACAAAGAGGAGTTAAGGATAGTTTTAAGAAGAAGAAGAATGTGATTGGGTTTGCTTATAATAACAACAGGCAGCAGATATTTTGGTGGCCAAACAATGAAATGAAATCATATAGAATGGGGAGGGAAATAGTAACTGTATTTATTTTTAAATAATAAAATAAAAATAAACATTTATATAGGAAACCAAGTCAGAAAAGTAAGGCACCAATAGCTATAATTATGACATCTAAATTATCCAGTTTGAAAACTAAACTAAAAATAAATCAGATATCTAACAAATTTCCATTGCAATCATCTATGTAATTAGAGTCAGGATAAACAACTGAATCTTCACTGTAAATACAAGGTCCTACTCTGTGTCCTGTCAGCTTTGAAATTCCCATCTTTGAATTCAGCAGGATTAAACGATGATCTGCAAAGGTTCCTGTGAAATAATGTAAATATTATATGGAAGAATCATATATTAATATATTTTGGTTTCTCAGATTAACTCTTACTGATTATTTTCACAGAGAAGAAAACATTAAAGAATCAGCATGAGTTACTTCTTATGAAGGATGTAAATGTTGAGGATATCATTAAACCATAGACTTTGACATTAAGACACATAACACCACTGAACTTGACATTTGGGAATATTAGGATTTGGATCCCACCTTTAAAGCTTATTAGCTATGTGAAGTTAGAACTTAATTGATTGGAATCTCAGTGTACTCATCTCTAAAAAAAAATATGTCTTTATTACATAGAATCTACAATGGAGGGAAAATATGAGGATCAATTTAGATAACTAATATGAAATAATTTTTGCATCTTATTGTACTAAGTAAATTATCTTATATATCTCATCATCACTCTACCATTTTATCTAAAAATAATCCTAAATCTAAAAATATATTTTGCTCTTATTTACTAAGATAAAGGTAGAAGAATGTCTTACTACCCTTTGAATAAAATTTGATAACTGACAATTCTGACATTGTCTCCTCAAATTATGTTTTGTATGTTTTCAAGAACATCTAACATTTAAGTATCTGAACCTGGATTTGAACTCAGGTATTCCTGACTCTAGGTTCAACACTCTATCCACTGAATCATCAGTTGCCTCTATGTCCTTTGTTAAGCTTAATTTCCATAGTGTCTGGCAAAGTGCATTTCATTAAACTGATTCTTAAGGAACATTATTTGAATTATTCTTTTTGTAGATAAATTCACACTTTAAACAATATCACACACAGGAAAAAGTATGTTTCAGTATTTCTTCATTCACAGAAATGTGCTTCCGTAACAAGAGTAGTTAGAAAAAAACAATGCAGATGACCCAGTGCAAACCCAGGCTTTCATATGGGAAAAATATATCAAGAATTATTGAGTCATTTTACCAATTGTGGATAAGTATGTGGATCATTAGGGCAATTTTATATACAAACAGAAGTATTTTTCTTTTATGCAAATACATTTTATAATGTGAATTATTTATCTTTTTAGGGTATTACAAAGATATTAGTGTAATGCCATGCATTTAATGGATATTTTTGAAATATTAATTGATCTACAAGGAATATTTGATTAGAATGAGGAAATATTCTTAAAGTGCTTTGAAATCCTCAGGAAAAATATGAAATATAACTGAAGGAATTAGTAGTCAAAAAATTCCTCAAATTCACATGTATCAATTAATTTCCCTGGAAATGCATATGTTCATAAAAAATGAAAACAGTAGCTTCATGTTTTCTTTAATTTCCCCAGATGGAAGATAAAGACTTTGAAAGCAAAAGCTGATTTCCATCTCTGCAAATGCTTTATTCCATTTTCACAAGCACAAGAGATGTTTATGACCCAAAATATAAACACAAATAGAAAGACATATCTGGAATACTTAAAAAATTAATAATTTATTAACTATTCAAACCTATACACATTTTTTCAGAAACAAAGGAGTTTATTTATAATCTGATTCCCATTAATTTGGAAAACTTTGGCAAAATGATGCATCACTATAATAAATTGATCATAAACCAAAAATTAATGGATTCACCCAATTATAGTTCTAACTGGTCATCGAAATGAAATTAGAACATTCAAACCCAACAAGCCACTTGTGTTCAAATTAGAAACCCTGGAGGATAATAGCCACATTTTAAAGTGCTTCATCTGATAAAATAAGAAAGAAGTAAAATATATCATGTAATACTCTAGTCAGCTAAGCTGGTTTTAGAGAATTGTGGAAAGTTGTGTGCTGAATGTAATTAATTTGTGAAAGCAAAAGAAGGAGCTGATCTTTGCAGCCACTTGATATGATGCCTCTGAATTTAGAGATGACAGAAATGTCACTGTTTAAGATTTATCAAGATAGCTAGGTAGTTTTTTAAAAAAATAAAATTTTCTAGGACTTTTAAAAACATTATTCTTAAATTTAATGTAAATCTCCCTTGCTTACACATAAAAATAACACAACTTGGATTTTGAAATGTCTAAATTAGGCCAAATGCAAAAGAGATTATTGATATATATCTATGTTCTTCTTATTGTTATCTAACCTTCTAGAATAACTTGCATTTAGGATGTTCCCCCATTCCAAAAAAGTGAAAGAGATTTGGCTAGATGTCTTCTAAGAAATTATCCAGTTCCAAATTCATGACCATAGAAGGGTTAGTTAAAGTATTCCAGTCAGAATAGCTATTACAGATTGTATCTTTCTTTCTTTTTTTTGGCTAATTATATGACCTAGGAAGAACTGTATTCTGAAGCTAATCATTCTACAAAGATGTGCTATTAGTCATAAAAGAGAGCCATGAAAAAGTACAGATGATTTACTATAAATCCACATTCCCTATCCACAAAACAGATTAATTGAATTCAATTCAATAAACTTTTATTAAGATCCTACTATGTGCAAATTCAGTTAGGACTAAAGGAGAAGAAAATGATATATGGCACAAATGGGTAGAGTTTTTGAAGCAACAAAGAATTTGAGTTTGATGTGATAAAAGAGGAAAACAGAAAAAAAATTATTTATAAAAATTTGAGTTGAGTGACATCACCATCATGGTATACTGGAGTAGTATTGTGTGAATGTGGGCAATACCAAACAAAGGGTAATTGAAATGAAAATAATTGAACTGAGCCTTAAAAGAAGTGAAATATTTCAACAGAAAAGAAATAGAGTGTTTTCTTGTCAAAACTTATACCCTACTGGCAAATTTGTAAGAACATATTTAAGGTAAAATACATTTTAACTTTCCTCTTCGTTTTTGTATGTTTTTGTAAAGTAAATTGCTTATCATTTTAAGTGATCGTTTATTTGTTAGATCTTCTCATTCCAATAATCTATGATATCAGTCAATGTTTAAATATTTTAATAGTTTAGCACAAAATGAATTTTTTTTGAATTATATTTTATGAAAAATAATTCTATCTATGCCCCAATACTCAACTTATCCTTTCCAATATTAAGATACCTATTAACTTATTAACAATATATTTCAAAGATGACCTGATCTGAAGACCTGTAGGAAAAATTCTATCAGGGAATGCTTTGAAAAGGAAGTTTTAATAGCATAAATAGTAACATGTAATCAATGATAGTGAGCTTTGAAGAATCCAGTGAGAAGGATGATTTTTCTACAGAATATGGTCATTCATTACCTGTCACCTTTAATGAGGAAGAGTTGTTTCAAATAGGCAAGTGGGGCTTCACTGTCATTTTGTAGCTTTTGGAAAATATGATTATTTCTGAGAAAAGAAACACAGGTGGCACATTTTGTACTGATATTCAATGAGAAAGCCCGTGGGAAATTGTATAGTAAGAAAAGCAATATTATAACTGCTAAAGTGTTTATATTTTAGAAATACATCATTTAAGATAAAAGAGAGAAATCTAGAGGATTTGCAAGATAAACAGAAATACAAGTTCTGTAGAGGCCAATTTTAAAGTGACTAAATTTCTAACATATTAATTTAATCTATTGAGTTATACTATAAAAATCAAGGTGGAAGAATCATTTTCATCTCTTATTAATCTAGTGCCTTGCTATAAGTGATCAACTAACTGACCTTTATTCAATTGTTGCCTTGAAATAAACCTATGGTATTGATATTACTCGGGTATTTTTAAAGTTAAATTTTATCATTTTTTCAATTATTAAGAATTTAATTCCTCTCCCTGCCACTTTCTTTTTCTCATCAATAGAGCAAAACAAGTGAAAGCAAAGTAATAGGTTGAAGTTTTTTTTTTAAGTTTTTAGCTTGTTTTTTTTTTCAAGGCAATGGGGTTAAGTGGCTTGTCCAAGACCACACATTTAGGTAATTATTAAGTATCTGAGGTTGGATTTGAACTCAGGTACTCCTGACTCCAGGACCGGTGCACCATCCACTGCGCCACCTAGCCATCCCAGGATATATTTTTGAAAGGCAATATAAGCTACTAAGATCAAAGAAATAGATAGAATTTCCTTCACCATGACAGATAGGAAGGAGGCTAAATGAGAAAAACCCTTCAAAACAAACTTCGTGAGCAATTGTCTACTATAATTATTCATAGGGCTGACCTTGTTACCTTGTTTCCTCAGATGGACCAGAATATAGAAGTGAAATAGTGGAGGATGTGGTTTAGAGACCAAGATTGATTTTCTTCAGTTTGGGAATATAATAAACTATTGGTCAAGCAGCCTTGGAATCCATGAGTTTACAAACTTATGTGAATGTGTAATGGGTATTCAAATGTAAAGAGGGTTTGAATTTAAAAGGTTTTGCAGAAAGGATTAAAAGAAAGAAAATAATAAAAGTATAGAAATCATGAGGAAAAAATATATTCATCTTCTTCCTCAAACTAAATTCTGACCACTAATGGTCAATAAATGACTCCAGGGGCTATAAAATATAGTTAACACCAAAATGAGTTGAATTATATCAAACTTAATAATTCTAATTTTTTGTTATTATGTCTTTTTACTGGATTAATCCCCATACTCTTACCAAAAAAGAAAAGTGCTCTCTTTTCTAAATCCCTCTCTCATTTTCTACTTGAAACAAGTTGACAGGAAAAGTCACGCTTTTATGTTGTATCTCTGAGAAAGTCCTGTAAGTAGCTCAAAGTGAAACAAGATGTTGAGAGACACTATTTTCTTCTCCAGTTGTAGATTTAAATTCCGCAACCCAGCCTCATCCAAATAACATAGAGTACAGCAAAGGCAAAATGTACCTCACATCCTTAGAAACATTTTCTTATAAATGTGGTTATGTGGAAATATGATTATGCAGCCAAGAAATACATAGATCAAATTTATGCATTAGAACCAGGGAGACAGCATCAAATACCAGGGCATAAAAGGACTCGGGTCAAGATTTCATTTTTTGTATGTTATGAACCTCTCTGGCAGTCAAGTGAAGACTATGGACCTCTTCTCAGAATAATGGTTTATATTATAGTTGATTGAAATAATATTTTTTTTTGCAAGGCAGTGGGGTTAAGTGATTTGCTCATGGTCACACAGCTAAGACATTATTATGTGTATGAGCCTGGATTTGAACTCAGGTCCTCCCGACTCCAGGGCCATTGCTCTATTCACTGGACAACCTTGATGCCCAAGGAAAGGATCATTTTAATTAGAGATTAGAAAAAATAAATGTAGCAATCCATTGGTAATGCTTAGTGTGGTTGTACATACCCTGGGAGATGTGTTTTTTTTACTGGTTCTAAACCCGAGTTAGAATCAAGAATCCTCTGGCTCCCTATTGTTTACTTTTCTGTTGTTATTTAAATTACTTCATAATTCAACTCTAATCTATTTGCCATAGATTGATTATTAATTATTCCCCTATGTCCCAATCAAACTGACTGACTTACAATCCCCATATATAGCAATATTTCTTCCATTTCCATACCTTTTCCCATACAACACCAGCTGTCTCCCTTTTTAAGAACATCTTTCCCCAAGACATAAGGGAAAATAGTATTTGATTTTGGAATCAGAGGACCAGAGTTCAAATTCTGCCTCTGTATCTAATGACATATATATTCTTGAATAAGTAAAGATCTCTCTAACACAGAGGTCTCAGTGTACAAAAAGAAGTTATTGAATTAGATGTCCTTTGAGGTTCCTTCTAACTCTAGTCTTATATAATCTATTTCTGCTTCATTAAATTGAGTGACCCTTCTCAAGTACCACTCTCTCCAATAGTAATATCCACAGTATAATTTTGTTTTTCTTTATTGTTCCCATTCAAAGTAAATTCTTTATGGATATATATTGCTCTATTTTTTTGTCTTTTTATACTCAGCAAAGAGTACAATTCCTGACATCTATTAGATTTTTAATATACCTTTTTGTACTGAACTGAATTTCAAATTGTCATTATCACCTGGTTTTTATTGAATTGTCTGTCCTCAGATTGTTTTTCTTATTTTTCATTTGTATCTATTTGGGTTTACCATGCTTACCTACTCTGTGCCCCTTTCTTTTCACCACATATTCTTTGCTTGCTATTGCACTCAGTAGTCTTCATGTTCTGTTTTGGGCAACTAGTTTGCATAATGTTTAGAGTCCTGGGCTTGGAACCAGGAAGATTCAAGCTCCTGAGATCAAAACTGATCTCAGATACTAGTGTGTAATCCTGGGCAACACATTTAATCCTGTTTGCCTCAGTTTCTGCATCTCTAAAATGATTTGAGATGTTGTCTCTACCAAGACAACCCCAAATGGGGTCATCAAGAGGCAGACCCAAATGAAAACAGTTGAACAACAACTACAGTATCCTACTTAGAATAATTTTGGAAAACAAGTTTTTTTCTTCAATTCTGAACCTTGACCTGACTCTCCTGTGCCTTAATTGATTTAAGATCATAGGTTCTTAGGTCTAGAACTAGAAGGAATCTGAGAGAACATTTGGTTTCATTATCATATTAATAATTAAAGAAACTGAGGCCAAAGGAGATTGTAATTTACGTAAGAAAGATCATATGTGATCCCTATCTATTTTCTCCCTTGACATATAGTGATATCTGTTCCTCTAAAGTTCTACCTTTAGCTTTCTCTACTTAAGGAGGCATTCAGACCTTTTTACCTAACTCTATACTCCCTGCTTTGACCTCTTTTAGTCATATTTGCTTGCTCCCCCTCTCACAGTGATATACATTTCCGCACTTAACTAGATTAATATAAAAGCATCCCTGAATGAGATACAAAAGAAGTAGTTTCATCTCTGGGTCTGAAGAGAAGCTGTAACCATTATTAATATGCCTTGCTTGACCTAAATTTCCAGGCAGGTGTGCCTCAGGGGCATGGTCAGTTCTTGGATGATTTATAAAGTATGTAAAATATGTCAACAGAATCTCATCCAGTCTGTCTGGGTTATCTTCTTCTTTCCCTTTCATCTCCTTTCTTCCTACCCTTTCCCCTCCCCCATTTGCATTAGGCTACTCTTTTCTTCCACTCAACAGTCAAAAGTCTTTTTTGCACCTTTCCTCTTTTGATAGACTTTTCCCATAAACAGACTAGATTTGAATCATTTACACCTTAATGGGAACTTAAGTGTAGGCTGCATCTCTTCAAGGGAATATTTGGATTGGAAGCTTTTTCTCTGAATTTGGGAAAAAAAAATACTTTCTACTCTTAAATTGTAGAGATCAGTGAACGGAAGAGAGATATTAGGGAAAGGAAGGGACATTTTTACAAACCTCTTCAATTTTCCTTTAAGAATGTATAAACAGGGGTGGCTAGGTGGCGCAGTGGATAAAGCACCGGCCCTGGGGTCAGGAGTACCTGGGTTCAAATCCGACCTCAGACACTTAATAATTACCTAGCCGTGTGGCCTTGGGCAAGCCACTTAACCCCATTGCCTTGAAAAAAACCTAAAAAAATAAAATAAAATAAAAATGTATAAACAACCTCCTTTTCCTATAAGATAGAATATTATATCCATAGACATAAAGGTAGTACAACATATAAAAAGCTTATGTTTTCTTGGTATCTTTAAGTGGAAACAGTCAATGGTACAGTCAGTCAAACAAGTATTTATGAATCATTGTTCTAAGCCCTGGGATGTTAAAAATGAAAAAGGAAGGGCAAAAAGCAATTGTTATTCTGAACAAGTTCACACCCTAAAGGGGACAAAATGCAAATAACTAAATAAAATGAAGATAAATACCAGTCCAAATAGGCTAGATTCAAGAGGAAGGAGCTAAAATTAAGGGGCACAAAGAAAAATTTCTTGAAGTAAAAATTAGAAGTATAAAACATACTTTTAGAAGAAAAATCATAATAATTTTTTTGTTTATGAAAAGTAGACAGGTTCCAAGTATATGGTCTAATTGGAAAGATTACATAATGACATAATTTTCTAGGCAAAACTCAAATTTGGGGGTACACAATGAAAATTAGGGACAAACTCTAATTAATACAAATTGAAATTAATAATTAACTGCAGGATATAGTTGTGGTTATTAAAAAGTAAATACAAATAAAGAAGCATAAAAACAATATGGTAACAAAACAACATACACATATCCACTGTTTATAGCTGTCTGTTTCTGTGTTCATGCCTAAAGGGTACCTAGATGTGGCCTTCCATCTTTGTTCTTAATCTTTAGTAAACAATTCTAATTTGTCAAATTCAAGGCCCAGCTTAGGTCAGATCTCCTCAACTGAAATCTTCCAATAACCCTCCTGAAATAGACTTCACTTCCTAAATTTCTCAAAATATTTTGTATTTATCGAATTGATAAGGAAGAAAGAGGTCCGGGGGTCTTTACAACACATTTACAGTTAAGGCTTTAGCACCCATACTGTAGCATCTAACCATATTTAAAAATAGAAGAAAATGCAAAATAGCTAATCAGAAATACTATCAAAAAAGAAGAACGGTAATTTTTAAAATACTGGACTTCAGAAAACCATGATTAAAAATTAATGTCATAGTTATCATATTTCAAGAAATTATCTTTAAAAACGGCCCCAATATCTTAAATCCCAAAGGGTAACATAGAAATCAAAAGAAACTACTACTCACTTCCTGAAAGAAATCCCTGAATGAAAACTCACAGAAATATTACTGCCGGGGGCGGCTAGGTGGCATAGTGGAAAAAGCACCAGCCCTGGAGTCAGGAGTACCTGGGTTCAAATCCGGTCTCAGACACTTAATAATTACCTAGCTGTGTGGCCTTGGGCAAGCCACTTAACCCCATTTGCCTTGCAAAAAAAACTAAAAAAACAAACAAACAAAAAAAAAGAAATATTACTGCTAATTTACAAATCTTTCTCATCAAGGAGAAAATATTGCAAGTAGCCAGAGAGAAAAAATACACATATCATAGACTCATAGTCATGATCACCCAAGGGTTAGGAGCTTCCACAGTAAAGGTACAGATGACTTTGAAAATGATATTTGGGAAGGCAAAGGAGCTAGGAATAGAATTAAGAATAACTTACCCCAAAAAACTGAGTATTAATCCTTCAGAAGAAAATGTATATTTAATGAAAAAGGAATATCAAAAATTCCTTTAAATAAGATATTATTGAATAGATAATTTCTATTAAAAATAAAATTCAAGAGAAACATAAAAATGAAAACATTTAAGAAAAATCATAAGGAAAAGATGAAGTTAAAGTTTTTACATTCCTATATAGGAAGATGATACCAATAATTCCTAAGAACTTTATCACTATTAAAGCAACTAGAAGCAATCTGTATAGAAATGACTTGGATATGAATGGTTTATGTTGGGATGATCTCGAAAAAAAAGTGAAGGAGTGAGAATAAGGGATGCACTAGGAGAAAGGTAAGGGAGAGGTAGAATGAGGAAAACAATCACACCTGAAAGAGATGTACAAGGAAGAGCTTTTATAGTGGAGTGGAAAAGGGGATAAGTGGGCAATGGTTACATATCAACTTTATTGAAATTAGTGCAATGAAATACACACATACATACACAAACACATACACGTATAAAAGCACACACACATACTCAGTTGGGTATAATTTTCTATCTTAGCACAGAAAAAAGAAGAAAGGGATGGAGATAAAAGAAAGGAGGAGGGTTGGATGGTAAAAGAGAAGGCAAATTAAGGGAGAGATCAGAAGCAGAATATACTTTTGAGAAGAAACAGATAAAATTAGAGAGATAAATGGAAAAAAAGAGAGGAAAAGAAACAGTTAGTGATCATACTGTAAATGTGAATGGGATGATATCACCCATTAAATGGAAAGTACCAGCAGCAGAATAGAGCAGAATTCAATCTTCAATAATATGATATCTTACAAGAGATGCATTCGAAACAGAAAGACACATACACAGAGTTAAAATATAAATACAGAACAAAATCTATTTTGCTTCAACTAAAATGGCAAGTATAGTAATCATGATGTCAGAGAAATAAAAAAGAAAAATAATTCTAATTTAAAAAGAAAATAAGAAAACTAAATTTGTCTAAAAGATACTATAGATAGAAAATAATGCATTATCAAAATTTTATAGGAATAAAAAATTACTTTTCTCAACTATATAGAAAATAATTAATTTTTAAAAAATTATAGCCATTCAACAATTGATAAGTTATGAAGGGAGATTTCAGGAGAAGACATCAACTCTACCTATATTCATATTTAAAATGATCTAAATTGCTATTGCTGCAATAAATTCAGATTAACACAACTCTGAGGTACCATTTCATACCTAATTGAAATTATAAATACTGGAAGGAATAAGTAAAATAAAAAAAATTAATACATTGTTGGAGAAATTGTAAACAGGCTCAACCACTTTAGAGAACAATTTGGAGCTATACTAGGAGGGATATAAAACTGTGAATACTTAGCAATACCATTACTAGGTCTGTATCCCCAAAGAAATCAAAGAAAAACAAAAGAACCCATATATGCAAAAATGTTCATAGTCATTCTTTTTGTGGTGACAAAGAATTGTAAATTGGAGAGATACTCATCAATTAGGGAATGATAGAACATGTTAAGTCATATTTGGGAATGGAGAATTGGTTTCTAAAAACCTTGGAAAGTCCTATGTGATCTCTTGTAGAGTGAAGTGAATAGGAGTGAAGTGAATAGGACCAGGAGATCATTTTTGCATAAGAACAAGAATTCTGTAATGATCTAATTTAAAAAATTTGGTTCCTATGGTCCATACTATAAATCCAAGAAAATTTCAAAGGATGTATAATGAAATACATCTCCAGAGGGGGAAAAAAAGATGAAAATGAGTGCAAATCTCTCTTTCTCAATTTTTACTTTTTGGCACAATGGAAAAATGTTTTTCATCTTATGTACATTTGATATATTATTTCTTGCTTTTTTTTGGTGTTTGGGAATGCTATAAATTGCTAAGAGTACTATCAGGAGGACCTACATTCAAATATAGCTCCAGACACTTCCTATCATTGTGATCTTAAACAAGTCACTTTTTTTCTGTTCGCCTCAGTTTACTTATCTATAAAATGAACTGGAATTAAAAATTGATAAACCATCAATATCTTTGCCAAGAAAATCCCATATAGTGTCATTTAGAATCAGACATGACAGAAAAATGACTCTGCAAAACACATTTTAAAAGGCAATTGAATCTTCAAAATGAAATTTTAACTATAATAAACACATTTGCTCCCTCTGTAATGTTAGAAGCAGGTATTTTATTTGCCCCATGACTCACTTGCTTTGCCAAATACTCTTGGTTAACGAATATTATAAAACCAACTGCTTTGAAATTTGCACTTGGCATGACATTTCTGGAATATTTTGAATTATGGGCTCACAAGCAAATAACTTTAAATGAAAATAGATGAGGAAAAATTGTTCTGGGGTTCAGTAAATACCCTAGATTCTCATAAATGGGACTTTTTTGATTAAAACCTAGAACTTATTTAGGCTGTTTTTCAAAACTGTTTAGCTGTTTGAAGGGGGAAAAATGTTGAGGTTCAACTTAGCCTTCTGGCAGCCCATGGAAATGGCCCATTTTCATTTTATCCAACTTAATTATGCCCCAAAGACTAGGTGAAAGGTTTGATTAATTAAACCGAAGAGATACTGCTAGGTTAAGAAATTCTTAGTGCACTGCTTAAAAGACTTTAGAGTTGTTTTTTTTAATTAGATGTAGCTAACAATATGAATAGAAAATAGCTGATAGTTTCATATTCCTTTAAAGTTGGCAAATTATTTTACACATATTATTTCATTTTATTCTTACCCATTGACTGTCAAACAGAGAATTTCTACCAAGGTCTTCCTGAGTGCACAGTGAGAATTCTTTGAAAAATAACTGAATCTCCTCAAATAGCATAACATAAATACAAAACCAAAACAAAACAAAATAACCTCTACTATTAGAACGAAATAAAGGAAGCAGGCATAATGTTCAGAATGAGAGAGATGTTGTTCCCATTGTATTCTGCTTTTCTCAGAACACATTTGGAGTATTATGTTTAGTTCTGTGTACCATATTTAGGAAGAATTTTGACAGGTTAGAACAGTTACAAGCAGGATGGTAAAGAAACTCAAAAGCAATTCACATGGATAAAATGCAGTTACTTGGAATTATTTTACTTGGAAAAAATGTTATAGGAAGACAAGAAAGCTATCTTCATATATTTGACGTTTTTTCTTATGAAAGAAGGATCAGATTTTTTCGAAAGCCCAACTCTGACAGTTAACCTGTACCCAATAAACTCCAAAGGCTCACTTTTACTTCTATGATAAAACACAAAACTAATCTTTTGAGTTTTTAAAACTCTTCATAATCTGACTCCTTCCTCCCTTTCCTGTTCACCCTCCCTCTTACTCCAGGGACACTGATCTCCTTGTTATTCCTTGCATGTGATAATCTATCTCCTAATCTAAATGTTTTCATTGACCTACCTGGAACTTTCTTTCTCTTCTCCACCTCCCCCTGCTTCACAGAATTCCTTCAAGACTTATTTAAAGTTCCACCTTTTTGAAGAAGCCTTTTTCTAGTCCACTGAATCTTAGCACTTTCCCTTTTAGACTGTCCCTAACTTACATATCTTTGTCTCAGATTTCTCAGAGTCACTTTGGATAGGAAAATTCAGAGCCAGCTTTTAGCTCAAGTTTATGTGGAAATTTTCAATCATTTCATAAAATTTCCCCCATTTATTTGTGCTAGTAATAGTTTGGTTTTTCTGTCAAGTAATTTTTCTACTTATTAGTACTTAATGGTATCTTCAGGTTAACTCTAGTACAACTCTCTCTGATCCCTTCTTACATTTATAGTCTTCCTAGTTGTGTCCTGCTTCTTTAAGGCAGATGGTTAGCCCAGTGGATAAATACCTGGACCTAGACTTTGAATTTGATTTCAAACACTTAGTAGCTGTGAATCCTGGGGAAATAACATAACCTCTGTTTTCCTCAGTTTTGCTCAATTATAAAATAGGAATAATAATCACATCTTCATAGGGTTGTTGTTGTTCAAAATAACATTTGTAAAAAAATTCTTAGTACAAGGTCTACCATATTTTTTTCACTATAAAAATGCTGCTGTTACAACATGGGGGTGATGATCAAATTTGATGGATTCACTCATTTCATCAGTGTAACAATCAGGGACAATTTTGGGCTCTGCAATGGAGAATACCATCTGTATCCAGAAAAAAAGAATCATGGAGTTTGAACAAAGTCCAAGGACTATTTCTTTTAATTTAGAAAAAACTGATATCTTATTGCCTAATCTTGTTATCTCTCTTATACTTTATGTTTCTTCCTTAAGGATATGATTTCTCCCTCATCATACTCAATTTGGATCAATGCATAATATGGAAACAATGTAAAGACTGACAAATTCCCTTCTGTAGGGGGTGGGGGGAAGTAAGATTGGGGGAAAACTTGTTAAACTCAAAATAAATAAAATCTTTAATGAAAAAAATGCTGCCGTTAAAGTGATGCTCTCAATATGCCAGCAAATCTGGAAAACTTATTGCTGTTTAATGGATTAGAGAAGATCAGTTTTATGTTCTAATCCTAAATAAGGACAATACCAAAGAATGTTCAAATTACCCAACATTTTTAATCATTTCACATGTCAACAAGCTGACATGACAGAATCAAACTTTCAGATTGTGTTTATGGAGAAGACTTTTGAGATTCTTTTAGACAACAAAACATCATGTCAGTTAATACATTAGAAAATTAATTCAGACTACTCATTGGAAGAAAGAATACTGAAGCTGAAATTTGGTTACATAATGAGAAGATGGGACTCATTGGGAAAGACAATGATGCTAAGAAAGTTTGAAAGCAAAAAGTTGAAATCAATGTCAAATGACATATATATATATATATATTATATATATCACACACACATGCACACATATATGGTGTCATGGAAACAATAAATTTGAACTTGGGCAGACTTTGAGAGATAGTGAAGGATAGAAAGATCTAGACTTACTATGGTCCATGGGATTATGAAGCACTGAACACAAATGAATGACTGCACAATAAATAAATGTTTATTATCATCCTCCAAATCTCCACACACTCTCCAATTCAATTACAGTTTGCTTTTTTCCTCTTGCACAGAATATTCCACTTCCCATCTTTGTAACTTTGCTTCGACTGTCTCAAAACCAAAAATGATTTACTTCCTCTCCTTTGCCTTTTATATTTCCTTGCTTCTCTCAACTCTTGAGTTTCAAACCCAACTTTGCACAAAGTTGTTGATGGCTCCATACTTCTAATGTCTTCCCCTTTCAGATTACCTTTCATTTACTCTATATTTTCTCTTTATGGTGTTGTGTTTTCTTTGCATTATAACTTGATTTGCTTGACAGTTGTTGGGAGCCAGAGTCTCTAAGCTGTTTGACACAGTTGCAGCAAGAAGACTCAAGGAAGTCACACTGCCTGATGGAACAACATTTCCTTCTTCAATATATATAGGGATTTCATGCATACCAATGTTTCTAGGTTTATTATTGATTACGATATTTACTCACCCTAACACTGGAATGACTATAAAGGAAGGATTTCAGAAAAATTCCTTGAATAAAACAGATTGTAAAAACTCTGTCTAAATTTAACAGGACTGCCTCTCCCTGAGGCATACAAAAGGCTTCAACATTATGAAGTCTCTGGAAAACCCAGCACTGGGAATTCCAAGGGGAGGCCAGAATATATATATCTACATACAGGGAAAACAGATACAAGATGGGTCAGATAGAATTCCAGGGAAATTAATAGTTTTGCCCCCCCCCCCCCTTACCATATACAGGAATATACAAAAAAGATGGTGAGAAAATAGTACAGGTGACTGATATGTGAACTCCAGAAGCCTTAGTTTCATGGGAAAAAATAAAAAAGTCACAGAAACTGTGGTTTCTACCAACAAGGCCAGAAAGAAAAATTGGTTATTGTAAGAGTTAACAGATGGGTGGACAAGCATAAAGACCCTCACTACAGACTGTTAAGGAAGTGTATCAAAAAACATTACCTACACGAAAATATAAAACAACTTTCCATTAAAAGAATTGCTTAATTAATAACTCTAAATGAATTAACAATTATACAATGTAGTAATAAATATGATAACAGCCAGGTTAAGGTCATCATGGTTTGAGTAGGGATAAGAAATTAATTAACTACATGATTATTGCTTAAACTTGTAATCACACGATTAAAACCTGTAACCATATGAACTATATGATTGATTGTTGATGAAAATTGTACACTCTTGTAACCAAATAAATGATCTCAGTTTGCTTCCTTGCTTGAAACATATATGATTCTGAAACTATAAAAATAAATTCAAGCAGCTGACAGTCAGTCAACCTGCTCCTGCCTATACCCACTTGTTGACTCAACTCATTTCACTGACTCTATCCCTCTTGTCAGGTTCCAAGAACCCCGTGGAGGCTGGACCCCCACAGACAGTAGGTATTTTTTCTCTTCCTTAATGTGCCCAGAAATTCACTTTAATACTAGTGACCATATATAGTTGGCACATAATAAATACATGCTAAGTAACTGACCTGTGGAGAGAGGTGGTGGAGTAAAGGAAGGGATTCACCTGAAATTTCTCCCAAGCCCCTTCAAATATTTTTAAATAATGACTCTAGACAAATTTTAAAACATCAGAGCCAACAAAAAGACAAAAATATAACAATTTTCAATTGAAAGACAAATTTAAAAATGCACAGTAAATGTTTGCTAAACCAAGGTAGGAAAGGTTATCAGTTCAACAAAGGCCAAACCAGCAAGGACCTTGTCCCAGCAAACCAGAAGCAAGCCATAGGGCTACTGAAGCACTGGCAGAGCGAAAGGTTGCAACCCTCTCAGTCCACAGATACCAAAGACAACTTTGAATGGCAGCAGGAAACACTGGACCAACAAAGACATTAGCAGTACAGACCTGGTCCCATTACACAAAAGGTAAGTTGGGGATTCCTGAATCAGTCCACAGATTATAAGAGGATAAAACGACTGGTCAAAAGGAGATTATGCGGGTCATTTTGATAGCACAGAGGCAATACTCTGTTGTTTTGATCATGCTCAGTTCTAGTTCACAGTACTGGGCAGCAGTCCTAGGGGCAACAGGAACACTAATATAGCAGAGCTTGGGCTCACACTGACTCCTCACAATTCTAGGGCAGAAAAGAGTGCTTGTGGTCACCCAGAGAAACAAGTCAGAAGATTAACAGATCCCTAGAAATGTGCCAGAAAACAGCTGCACAAAATCCCAGAAGTTTAGGACAGTGTATCATCCATCCTGAAAACAAGATTTACATTGCAAATAGTTAAGATCAATTAACAAGCCCAGAAATCACACAATAATTTAAAAAAATATGAATATAAAAAGTTACTATGGTGACAAGGAAAATTTAGAAAAAAACCTCAAAGAAAATAATAAAGTCAAATCTTTATTCAAAGTCTTCAAGAAAAAAATATGAATTTGTCTCAGGTAATGGAAGAGCTCAAAAGGAATTCTGAAAATTGAGTAAATGAGATAGAAGAAAAATTAGAAAGAGAAATGAGAGGGATGCAATGAAATCATGAAAAATTAATAATCAGATTTGTAAAGGAAACAAACACATAAAATACTGAAGAAAATTACACCTTAGAAAATAGATTTGACAAATGGCAAAAGAGGTTCAAATTAGGCCAGAGAGAAGAAGAATGCTTTAAAAATAGAATTAGACAAATGGTAAAGGAGGTTTAAAAAATTACTGAAGAAAATAATGCCATAAATATTAGAATTGAACAAATGTACGTTCATGACTTTATGAGTCATGAATAATAACATAAAAAAATAATAAATAATTACAAAGAAATAAAAAGTAACGAAAAGAAAGAATAAAAAAATGAGGACTGTGATATATCTCACTGAAAAATCTACTGATATTGAATTGATAATTCCTAATTCCTAATTAATAATTACCAAATTATTAGTGTAAGGCCTCTTCAATATGTATGAAGGCCGTAATTCAGGCAATGACCAGTATATAAACTCACCATTTGGAGTATGCCTTATGTGATTTGGCTGTATTTCTGACATCCCAGGGTCTACCCATCCCTGGGAAACACAAAACAGGATTGGGAGGAACTGGCTATTCTCCCAATACTGATATTTAATAAAAATAAACCTTACAGCCCCATAATGGCATTTCCTTAAAAAATAACATATGATTCAATCTATACCTGAAGCCAAAAAGGAATTGGATCCCATTCAACTTAGATGGCTCTGAGCCTTCTTTGTCCTCAAAGGTATAAAAGTTGTAAGCCCCTTCTCCTCATTGGAATCTCACCCATGGAGGAGACGTCCTGCCTGGGGTATGTGGTCTCCTAATTCGGACATGGAGGGTCGATGAAAACTGGGATTCCCCGACCTGACATCTCGAGAGTTGGTGCTCCCCGAATTGGTGGTTTTCTTTATCTTTCTCTTCTATTTTGATTATAGTATTAATAATCCTTTGTCTTTTATGTATTATCTGCTGTATTGGATGCTACTGTAAGCAATCTATTCCTTGTATTGTATAATTAAAATACTTTCGTTTTTCACTGAGTGAGAGCATCATTTGCAGGAACGAATCCAAACCTCATTAAAATCACAAAACAGATATGTAAAATAGATCCAGAAGAGATCATTTTAAAATTATTGGACTACCTGAAAACCCTGGTCAAAACCAGACTCCACAAATCATCCTTCAAGAAATTATCAAGGAAATCTGCCCTGAGATTCAAGAACCAGAGACTAACATAGAAATGGAAAGAATCCACTGATCTCCTCCTGAAAGATATCCCAAACTGCAAACTCTCAGAAATATCATAGACAAATTTTAGAGCTAGGAGAAAATATTGCAAGTAATAAAAAATAATTCAAGTACTATGAAACTTGAATCACAATCACACAATATTTAGTATTTTCTACATTAAAGTACTGGAAGACTTAGAATATGATATTTTGGAGGGCAAAACCTAGGATTTCTACCAAAAATCATCTATCCAGGAAAATTAAAGATAATCTTTCAAATTTAAAAAATGGATATTCAATAAAATAAAGGACTTTCAAATTTTCCTTATGAAAAGCCAGAACTGAAGAGAAAATTTGAATTTGAAACACATGACTTAAGAAAAGTTAAGAATGATAAATAGAAATGGGAAATCATAGGAGACTTAATAAGGTTAAACTATTTATATCCCTATAGGAAAATGATACTACTCAAAACCTCAAAAACATTCTAATAGAATGAATAAAGATATATAGAAAGAGAGAGAGAGAGAGAACTCATATGAGTCAAATATGAAGGTATGATATCTAATAAAGAAATTAATGAATAAGAATACTGTGAGAATGGGAAAGGGGGAATAGAACTGACAAAAAAACAAGCAAATGCTTCTACAGTGAAGGGAAGAGGAGACAAGTGAAGGAGTTAAATCCTACACACACACACACACACACACACACACACACACACACACACACATATAAATCAGAATGTACACCTTCAAATGGGGAAAGAAATCTAGGAAGGGAAGGGATAAGAAAAGGGTCTTGATAGAAGGGAGGGCAGAATCAAACTATTATTGAGAATCAAAAGAAAAAGAGAGAATATAATAAAGAAGTGAGAATGGGATGGAGGAAAATACAATTAATGATGCTATTAAAAAATTTGAAATGAATTTTCTGATAAAAGTTTCATACCTCAAACATTTAGAGACTTAAGTCAAATTTGTAAAAAACAAAAGGCAACCCCAATTGATAAACAATGAAAGGATATGAACAATTTTGGATGAAGAAATCAAGACTTTCCATAGTCATATAAAAATGCCCTTACTAATGATTGGGGAAATGCGAATGAAAATAATTTTGAAGTATTATTGGACCTTCTAATAGGACAGAAAGGGAAAGTAACAAATGTTGGAGGGGAAATGAGAACATCTGGTGGAGATGCGAATTGACTCAATCATTTTGTGGAGAAGCTTGGAACTATGCCCAAAAGTCTATAAAACCATATATATCCTTGGATCTAGCTATGCCACTACCATTTCTGTATTCCAGAAGACATAAAAAAATGGGAAGGAAAAGGACTTATCTGTATAAGCATATTCACAGCAGCTCCTTTTTGTAGTAAATAATTGGAAATTGAGGGCATATCCTTCAGTTGGAGAATGGCCGAAAAAATTGTGACAGGTGATTATAATAGAATACTATTTTACAGTAAGAAATGATGATCAGGATGCTCTAATAAAAACCTGGAAAGACTTACATGAGCTGATGAAAAGTGAAATGTACTTTGTATAAAATTAACAAATATTATAAGGTAATGAACTGTGAAGGACATCTATTCTCAGCAATACAATGATTTAAAACAACTCTGAAGGACTTATGATATAAAACACTATCCATCCCCAAAGAAAAAATTGATGTCTAAATATAGATTGAAGCATAATGTTTTATTTTTCTTAAGTGTTTTTAGGAGGAAACAGTATATTTTTTTTCTTTAACAACATGACTATTATACACATATATATCAAATTGTTTACTTTCACAATGAGAGAATTCAGGAGGGAGGAAGGAACAGAATTTGGAACTCAAAGTTTTACAAATGAAAATTAATAATTTCTTTTAAAAGTATCAGGACAAATACAAAATTAACTTTAAAAAGTAATTGCCCCTTTTCACTCAATGATGGGAAACTAAAATAGACAATTGAAAGAAATTGAAAGATTAACTACAAAAATAAAAGTTAATAAATTAAGAGTAAAAAATATTTTTTATTAACACATCCTTAGAAAACAAAATTGAAAAGCCATGAAATCAAACAGAAAGAAAATGTCTTGGGACAGATGAATTTAGAGATGATTCATCATCAGTTTAAAGAAGCAATTTATGCTTAGGAATCCCAAATGATTCATAAGAATTGGAAAAAAGAAAATACTTAAAATAATTCCCATTATGATAAAAATAAGATCCCACTTTATAAAGCAGTAAAAGATAAAAAAACATAAAACAGAAGCAAACAATAGATTAACATAATAATTATGTAAAAATTTTTAAATAAATGATAACAATGAGAGCATAGTACAGTAGTTAAAAAGTATTACCTATGATCAAGTCAGATCTTTAAAGAATAGAAAGAATGATTTGGCATTAGAAAAAATATATATAATCCAGAAGCAAACACTCTTATCAGCAAATTCATTATTGTAAGAAGAAAATTTAAAGGAAATACAATAATCCTTTATTCCTAAAAACATTAAAAAGAATCAATATAGGAAAATTAGTTATTAATATTTTTAAAGAATGAAATGCATTTAACTCCAAAAACTACCATATTAACAATTTCAAGATGTTAGTACCTTTTAAAAATAGTTACAGGTCAATAACAAAAAGGATTGTCCTTTTTGTTGATATTATTTTACATAGTTCTAGATATGTGAATTGTAGGAATGAAAAGAAAAAAGAGAATTAATGCATAAGTATTGACAATGATCAAAGATAACCCTTTTTGGACACAACATAATGAACGATCTCATAAAATAAGCAAAGAAAAAATTGTTGTCAATTAATACTTTCATTAAGGAAATAGGAATAGAATAAATCCACATAATTTTTGTAATAATATATATGTATCATGTAATAACAAAATACAAGAGGAAGTAAATTTTTAAAAGGCATGACTAAAATAATTGGAATTCAATCTTATGAAATATGATTATGAAATATAGACAATTGCAAAATATCATAGTGAAATACAATTGGAGACAAACATATCATTATTTTGAAGTACAATATCAATTCAATAAAACTAATAACTGTATTTAAATTATTTTACATACCACACAGTAAGTACCAAAATATATTTAAATCAACCAAGCATAATAACGAAATTCATTTGGTAAAGCAAAAGATCTAGGATCTCGAGGGGAGGAGGAGGAGGACTGTGCAAACTCAGTAGTCTCATTTCTCCTCCGGAGTCATCAGAGTCCAGTGACCAGATATGGATCAGAATGACTAGAGATGTCTTTTGATGCAATGGGAGACCTGGGTTTTTAAAGTTAAATTTTCACAGGTCATAATTTGAGTGAGGTCAAGTGTGTTCCGAGACAAAAACACCAGTAATGACCAGAATGCAAGGGCAAGACCCTCAGGTTTTTCACTGAGAGGTGATATTTATCTTTCATTTTAGAAGAAGATCATGACATCAGACAAATAGAATATTGAGTCAGGAGTCATAAAGACTCATCTTCCTAAATTCAATTTTGGACTCAGATGCTTGGCTGTGTGACTATGGGCAAATTACTTTATCCTATGTGCTCACTGATTAAAGCAGTTGAGAAAGAAATGAATCAAAGAATAGCCTCTTTTACATAGCAAAAAAAAAATCATTTTTAGAGGGGAAGACCCTTAGGATTTATGGTCAAAACAAAAACAATTATTATTTACATTGATTCTGAGCCAAATAGGGCCCAAACAGTGCCCAAATGGGTTCAGCCTGATATTGTTGGTCAATCAAGGAAAATGTGTATATAAATATATATATCTATGTAAGTATATATATATATATATATATATATATACATATATATACATAGATATCTGTATTTATAACTATATCTATGTATATATACATACAAACATGTCTGTATAGATAAGTATGCATACATATATGCAAATATAAGTAAATACAATATTATACATACATATATATTTTGAAAAAATAATAATGAAAATGTTGAGCCATAAATTTATAAAAAGAATGAAAAATATCATTCAGACTTCCAGACAAGATGGCAGAAAGAAGCCAATATGCTCAATTCTCCTGGCTTTTTCTCAGAACTAATATGAATCGTACCTCTTAACAAAGATTTGATCAACAAAACTCAGAAAAAGAAGTGAGGAGAAGAACATTTACCAACAAGGTTTGTCTCAGGGGAGCATGGGCCAGTGAGAGGCAGAGAGCAGAGAACCAGCCCAGAGGGAACAAGTTGAAGCCCAAGGACCAACCTAAGATCAACAGCAGAGGCTTTGGCTGTGGGAAAGGTGGTCTGATAGCTCCAGAGGGGCTGGAGGGCAAGTTCCAGCACATAGAGGTTCAGAGTGTGGCTGGACATTGATCCTCTTGGCTCAGGGTCATGAGCTCCATACTTTCATCTGAAATCTCTTCACAGAACAAGCACAGTAACATCTCCATTCCCCCAGACCCAGGCATGGGCAGCAGTCACCTCAGCAAACTAGGGAGATAAACTAGTTAGCCACAGGGCCCAACCCACATTGTTTAAGTATAACAGTATCAAGCTGCACTCCCCATCCCCTCCAATCCTAGGGAGTGGGCTACAAATCAAGGTCACAGACACTACAGAGAAAGCAACCAGTACCCCCTGCTGTCTGGCCAGCCTACTTGCAGTTACTAAAACTAATGAACAAAGCCACTAGGAATTGAAACACCAAAGGTCTGTGAACCAGCCCCACCCACAACACAAAATCTTAGTAAAATAAAGGAGGGCCAGTGGAAAAGAGGGATCCATAGTAAACTACCTTGAAGCCAAGAATTTTACTTAGGGAAATCTAAATCTTATGAGCAGAATATGAATTGATCTCCAGTCCAGAAAGACTTTCTAGAAGAAATCAGGAGTTTAAAATTCAATTAGAAAAATTGGGAAAAGAAACTCAAGAGAAAATTAACACCTTGCAACAAAAAAACAAATCCTTGCAAAATACAACTGGACAAATGCACAAAGAAAATAATTCTCTCATAACCTCAACAGGGCAAATGGAAAACTCCTTCAGGGGAGGCTAGGTGGTGCAGTGAATAGAATACCGGCCCTGGAATCAGGAGTGCCTGAGTTCAAATCTGACATCAGAAAGTTAATAATTACCTAGCTGTGTGGCCTTGGGAAAGGCACTTAACCCCATTTGCCTTGCAAAAACCTTAAAAAAACAAAAGAAAACTCCTTCAAAAACAGAATTGACTAAATGGAAAAGGAGCTGCAAAAGGTAAATGAAGAAAATTATTCTCAAAAATAAAGAATAGAATCTGTGGAAATGAATTAATTCATGAGACAGCAAGAATCTATTAAATAAAACAAAATTCAAAAAATAGGACAAAATATAAAATAACTCACCAGCAAGACCACTAAGCTCAAGAAAAGATCTAGGAAAGACAACTTAGGAAACATTGGGCTTCTAGGAAACATTGAAGAGAAAAAAAGCCTGGACTCAATATTTATAGGATTGAGTGAGAAGAAATTGCTCTGAAATAATGCAACCAGAGGAAAAAATAGTTATTGAAAGAATATATCAATCACCTCCTGAATTAGATTCTAAAATTAAAACATCAAGGAATATTGTGGTCAAATTTCAGAACTATCAGATAAAAGAGAAAAATCCTGCAAGAAGCCAGAAAGAAACAATTTAGATACCAAGGAGCCACAATAAAGAATACACAGCACCAGGCTGCATCAACATTATGTGATCAAAGGGAATGGAATGTGATAGTCCAAAGAGCAAGGAAGCTTGGAATACAGGCAAGAATTCACAATATGGCAAAACTGAACCTTCTTTTCCAAGGGAAAAGATGTATATTTAACGAAATAGGTGACTTCCAACTTTGCCTGATGAAAAGACCAGAGTGAAATAGAAAACTTGGACTTCAAACAGGAGACTCAAGAGACACATGAAAAGGTTAAAAAAAGGGGTAACTTCCTTCTTGTTTATTTTATTGTTAGGTTTATCTAAATCTGAGAGCAGGAGGTTGAGGCCTCCCATCAGTAGATATCCAATCCAATAAGATGAAACTGGCTATATCCCCACCTTGGAGAATATTTCTCATAACTCTTCATATTTGTAACTCTATTAGAGAGAATATAGGTAGCCAGAAGGAATGAATGCTCATGACTTATCCATGACTTTGACAGAATGATTTAAAAACAATTATCTCCATAAAAAGGAGGGACAGCAAAGAGAGGGGAGGATAGAGGAGACTCCATGGGGTAAATTACATTACATAAAGAGGTACAGAGGACCTATTGCAATATAGGGAAAGAAAGGAGAAGGTGAGAACCACCTGAATCTTACCCTCATCAGATTTGGCTTAAAGTTAACATAGACATGATCAGTTAAGTTAAAAATCTTATCTTACCTTTCAAGAATTAAAAGGAGATAGAGGAAGGGATGAGGAAAAGAGGAACTAACAAAAGGAAGGGAAGGAAGAAGGGGCAAAGAGAAGGGGGAAAGAAATGGGAGGGGGTTGGATAAAAGGGAGCAAACACACTGAAGGTGATAGTATTCAGAACAAAATACTGGACAATACAGATAAAGTGAAAAAAAAGGGGAAGCATAAAAACAGAGGGAATATAGCATGTAGGGAAATAACGAGTTAGCAATTATAACTCTGAATGCAAATGGGAACTCTCCCATAAAATGTAAACAAATAGTAGAGTAGATAAAAATCCAGAATCCTGCAATATTCTGCTTACAAAAAAAAACTGATTTGAAGCAGAGATGTAAAGTAAAGTAAAGTAAAGTAAAAGTAAAGTAAAGTAAAGTAAAGTAAAATGTTGGAGCAAAATATATTGAGCTTCAGCTGAAGTGAAAAAGGCTGGGTTAGCAATCCTTATCTCAGACAAAGCAGTTATAAAAGTAGATCTCATTAAAAGACATAAAGAAGGAAACTATATTCTCCTAAAAGGTACCATAGACAATGAAGCAATTTCAATACTAAAGATGTATGTACTAAATGGTATAGCATCCAAATTCTTAGAGGAGAAGTTGAATGAGTTACAGGAAGACATAGACAGTAAAATTCTGATGAGAGGCCTCAACCTCCTGCTCTCAGATTTAGATAAATCTAACAATAAAATAAACAAGAAGAAAGTTAAGCAGGTAAATAGAATGCTAGAAAACCTAGACATGATAGACCTTTGGAGAAAGTTGAATGGGGATAGAAAGAAATGTACTTTTTTTTCTATAATACATGACACTTACACAAAAACTGACCATATACTAGGGCATAAAATCTTTATAATCAAATGCAGAAAGGCTGAAATAATGAATACATCTTTCTCAGGTCATAATACAATTAAAAATCACATGCAATAATGGGCTATGGAGAGATAGACCTAAAACTAATTGGAAACTAAATAACCTAATTTTAAAGAATGAGTGGATCAAACAGCAAATTATAGAAAGAATTATTTACTTCATCCTAGATAATTACAACAATCAGACAACATATCAAAACTTATGGCATACAACCAAGACACTTATCAGGGAATATATTACATCTTTAAAAGCTTACATGAATAAATTAGAGAAAGAGGAAATCAATGAACTAAACATGCAACTAAAAAAATAGAGAAAGAACAAATTAAAAACCCCCATTTAAATACCAAGTTAGACAATTTTTAAATTGAAGGAGAAATTAATATAATCAAATGCAAAACACTAAATAAATAAAACCAAGAGTTAGTTTTATGAAAAACCAATAAAATTGGATGAACCTCTGATTAATTTGATTACAAAAAAGAAGAAAATCAGATTGCTAGTATGATAAATGAGGAAGATAAACTCACTACCCATGAGGAGGAAAATAAAGCAATAATTTGGTATTGTTTTGCCCAACTTTATGCCAATATATTTGATAATCTAAGTGAAATGAATGAACATTTATAAAAATATGTTACCTAGCTTAAATGAAGAGAAATTAAATAAATAAATAACCTTATCTCAGAAAAAGAAATTCAACAAGCCATTATTGAACTCCGTAAGAAACAAGTGAATTCTATCAAACATTTAAGGAACAATTGGTTCCGATCCTATATAAATTCTGTGGAAATATAGGTGTAGATGGAACTTTGCCTGACTCTTTCTATGACACCAATATGGTGCTGATACCTAATGTATGAAGATTCAAAACAGAGAAAGAAAATTATAGACCAATTTCCCTAATGAATATGGATGCAAAAATTTTAAACAAAAATCTTAGCAAGGGAAATGCAGAAAGTTATCACTAGGATAATATATTATGACAAAGGAGGATTTATTACAGGAATGCAGGGTTGCTTCGATATTAGGAAAACTGTTAGTATAAATGATTATATCAATAACAATAACTCAATAGATGGAAAAAAAATCTTTGACAAAATAAGCCACCTATTCCTACCAAAAACAGTAGAGAGCATAGGAATAAATGCATTGTTCCTTAGAATGATTAGCAGTACCTATCTGAAACCATCAACAAATATTATAGGCAATGGGGATAAGCTAGAGTCATTCCCAAAAAGATCAGGGGTGAAACAAAGATGCCCATTATCACTACTAATATTCAATATTGTGTTAGAAATTTTAGCTTCAGCAATGAAAGAAGAAAATGAAATTGAAGGCATTAGAATTGGTAAGAAGAAACAAAACTCTCACTCGTTGCAGATGACATGATGGTATACCTAGAGAATCCTAAAAAATCATCTAAAAAAACTATTGGAGGGGTGGCTAGGTGGTGTAGTGGATAAAGCACCGGCCCTGGAGTCAGGAGTACCTGGGTTCAAATCCAGTCTCTCAGACACTTAATAATTACCTAGCTGTGTGGCCTTAGGCAAGCCACTTAACCCCCTTTCCCTTACCAAAAAAAAAAAAAACTATTGGAAATAATGAGCAACTTTAGCAAAGTCGCAGGATATATAATAAACCTTCTCAAAACCTCCACATTTCTATATATTACTAGCAAGATACAACAACAAGAGCTAGAAAGAGAAATCCCAATCAAAGTAACTTCAGCCAATATAAAGTATTTGGGAGTCTGCTGCCAAATCAGACTCAGAAACTCTATGAAAATAAGTACAAAACACCTCACATGAATAAAATCAGATTTAAATAACTGGGAAAGTATCAACTGCTCATGTATAGGCTGAGCTAACATAATAAAAATGACAATTCTACCCAAATTAAACTGCTTATTTAGTATCCTACTAATAAAAATTGCAAAAAAATATTATTTTATGAGTTAGAAAAAATTTTAAGTACATTCATATGGAGAAATAAAAAGTTAAGAATTTCCTGGGATTTAATGAAAAAAGTGCAAAAAAAAGGTGGATTAGCCTTACAATTATAAAGCTCTAACATTATATTATAAAGCATCAGTCATCAAAACTGTCTGGTATTGGCTAAGAAATAGAGTGCTAGATCAGTGGAATAGACTAGGTACAAAAAAGATAGCAGGAAATGATTATTGTAATCTGCTGTTTGATAAACCCAAAGAGGCTTTTGGCAGAAAAACTCTTTCTTTAATAACTTTCTTTAATAAAAATTGTTGGAAAAATTGGAATTTAGTATGGAAGAAACTTGGATTAGACCATCTCTCACCCCATACCAAGATAAGATCAAAATGGATACAGGATTTAGACATAAAAAAATTATAAGCAAATTAGGAGATCAAGGAATAGTTTACCTGTCAGATCTATGGAAATGGAAGTACTTTATGACCAAGGAAGAGATGAGGAACATCATTAAAAACAAACTAGATAATTTCAATTCAATTAAATTAAAATATTTTGCATAAACAAAACCAGTGTAACCAAGTTCAAAAGAAATGTAGTAAATTGGGAAACAATTTTTACAACTAGTATTTCTGACAAATATATAATATATATTAAAATATATATAGAGAGATATATAATATATAGATATAATATCTATATATAATATATTAAATATATATAAACTATAGAGAGATATATAATAATATAATATATAGAGAACTGATCAATTTATTAAAAAAAAAAAGCCATTCCCCAATTGACAAATGGTCAAAGGACATGCAGAGCCAATTTAGAGATGAGGAAATCAAAGAGATCCATAATCATTTGAAATTTAGCTCTAAATTTTTACTGATTAGAGAAATACAAATTAAATCTCTCTGAGGTACAATTTCACATCTCTCAGACTGGCCAATATGACTAGAAAGGGCAACATTCAATGTTGGAAGGAATATGGGAAATCTAGGACACTAATACATTGTTGGTGAAACTGTGAACTCATCTAGCTTTTCTGGAGAGCAGTTTGAAATTAAGCCCAAAGGACAATAAATGTCATAACTTGATCCAGCAATACCACGACTGGGTCTATGCCCTGAAGAGATCATGAAAAAATGTAAAAACATAGCTTGTACAAAAATATTCATAGCAGCTCTTTTTGTGGTGGCAAAGAATTGGAAAATGGGTGAATTAGGAAATGACTGAACAAATTATGGTATATTTACATTATGGAACACTATATTGTTCTATTAGAAACCAGGAGGGATGTGAATTCAGAGAAGCCTGGAAGGATTTCCATGAACTGATGCTAAGCATGATGAGAAGAAATAGAAGAATATTGTACACCATAACAGCAACATGGAGTTGATGATTAATCTTGATGGACTTGCTCTTTTAACCAGTGCAAAAATCAGGGTCAATTTTAGGGTATCTGCAATGGAGAATACCATCTGTATCGAAAAAATATTATGGAATTTAAACAAAGACTAAAAATTATTACCTATAATTAAAAAATGATCTTATTATGTAATTTAACTATTTCTTATATTTCATTTTTCCTCAGTTATATGATTTGACTATAAGCACATTTAATTTTGATCACTGTATAGTGTGGCAACAATGTAAAGTCTATCAGACTGCCTTCTGTGGGAGTTGAGGGAGGGAAGCGAGATGAGGGAAAAATTGTAAAATTCAAAAAATAAGTAAATTTTAAAAAGTATGACAAATTTCATTTAACATAGTATTGAGTATCTATTGATTAACTTATTTGCCTTAGTATGTTTCTATGCTTTATATATTAATTTCATTCCAGTGCAGTAACCTTTCCATTTGTTCATTATCTGTAAAGATCATATATATATATATATATATATATATTATATATATATATATATATATATATTTGGCCTACTTAGTTGCTTTAACAAATTTTTGGTAATTCTAAACTTTTAACCTCAATGCAAATACTCTATTCTTTTCCCTTTCACTCTTATTATGTATGTGTGAGTATCATGTCTTGGAATGTTATTCATGGCAGGTCACATTGTTACTCAATCTGTTGGAAATGTTAATGATTCAGAGGTCAAGTAATTTGCATGCTACAGTTTATGTGATATTTAGTTTACAATACTTTATAGTGGATCAAAAGCTTGTTTAAAGCTTAAATGTCATTTATTCAACCCATGTTCAGTCCTTCACATAATACTAAGTTAAGAACATAAGAACAACACCAAAAGGTCATTTTTTTTTATATGAAGAACTGTCTCAAGAAAATAAGTGGGGCAGCTAGGTGACACAGTGGAGTCAGGAGTACCTGGGTTCAAATCCGGCCTCAGACGCTTAATAATTACCTAGCCATGTGGCCTTGTGGAAGCCACTTAACCCCATTGCCTTGAAAAATCTAAAAAAAAAAAAAAAAGAAAATGAGTAATTTCAAAATTATAGAAACACCCGTCATTGGTCAAGAAAAAAATAATTGTCTATTTTTCCATTAGGACAGTGCTAGTTTTTTTTTTTTAATAAATGATATGTATCTTCAGAAATATATGTTTACTAAAAACTATTCTATATATCCTTATTATTTACCAGAATAAGTACATATGAGTTTGCTAACTAGTGGAGAAAAAAAATTAACATTGGGGATAGAACATTTCTCTAGCAAATCAGGACAAATCTCACAAAACAGAGTCGGTATTCTCTCTATGGACTTTTCTTCCATGGCAGAGTTTTTCTATTGAGAGGAAGGAACTTTTAAAGAAATATCTTTTAAATTTTATTTAGCATTTTATTTCTTCCTCAGTTACATATAAAAATAAATTTAACATAGTTTTTAAAATATTGAATTCCAAATTCTCTCCCTTTTTCCCTCTGCATCTCCATCCCATATTGAGAAGGCAAGAAATCTGATATGTTAAACATGTCATGGAAATATTTCCAAATTAGCTTTGTTTCAAAAGAAAATATAGACCAAAATATAATCAAAAAATAATTTTTAATGGAGGGTGGAATCATGATGATAGAAGACAGGCAGGAAATTCTAGAAGCTCTCCCCAGACCACTCCAAATGCCTTGAATTTATGACTCTAATCAAATTCTAGAGTGGAGTAAGTGACAGAAAGAAACAATTTTCTGGCCCAAGACAACTTAGAAGATCTGTGAGAAGGTCTGTTCCACTGTCATTGGAAAGAACTGCAGTACAGCCTGGGTTGTGCTGGAATGAACCAGCTCCAGTCATCCTGGAACAACTCATAGGGCATCTAGTCCCTGGGGGCATGCGGCTCCATGGCAGCTGCAGGAACTTTCCAGATTTCTCAACTCAGTGTTTGCCAAGGACAGTTCGAAAGATCAGAGGGAAAGCTCTGCTGCACCAGACTGAGCATAGAGCTGAAGTCAATCCAGGTCTTAACACAGCCCCAGGGAACCTGCAAAGCCACATAACAGCTGCTTCCATTGACACATTGAGGGGTGCCTGGAGGTTCTCTCCATTATCCCTGGGGCAGTACTCTGTTGCTTTGCCCATTCTCAGATCCAGATCACAATCTGGGGCCCCATATTGTTATAGCAGAGCAGGAATCCCCCTCACAGCTCTAGGACAGAAGGGGGTACTTGGGGCTACCTACAAAACAGAAAACAGCAGAAAACAGAACTCAGGCATGGAGAGGATGGATAGGAAGGGAAATTTATGAGGGATTTAATGATGTTGAACTGTACCTATTCCTGCATGGGAAGATAATACTGTTAATACTCATATGAATCTTCTCATTTATTAGAGTAGTTAGAAGGAGCACATATAGACAAAAAGGGAGCTGAATATAAAGATATAATATATTATAAAAAGTGAGTCCATGGATGAAAAAGGAATGTTCTGGAGGAAAGGCAAAGGAGAGGTAGAATTGGGTAAGATATTTTACAAAAAAGAGTCAAGTAAAGTTTTTGCAACGGAGTGGAAGTGAGGAAGGTGAGGGAAATGAGTGAGTCTTCATTTTCATCGAAGTATCTCAGAGAAGAAATAATATACACACTCCTCAAAGGAGAGGAAAGGGATGGAAGAATGGGGAGTGGAGGTGATAGAAGAGAGTTAAGTTCCTGGGAGACAGTGGTCAGATACATCACACTTTTACGAAGGGATAGATGAAAGGAGAGAGAGAATAGAATAAATGGAAATGCAGAGGAATAGAATGAAGGGGAATACAGTTAACAATGGCAACTGTGGGAAAAAATATTGAAGCAAACTCTGGATTTACGATAAAGAATGCAACCCATCCCAGAGACAGAGCCAATGAAATTTGAATAGAGACTGAAATATACTTTTTTCTCTCACTTTGTTTTTCTTCAGGTTACTCTATCATTTAGGGGGAGGGAGGATTATGGATACTTTCACAAAATAATGATTTCAGTAATGTGAATTTAAATAAATAAATCATAAAAAAGATTTATTCTTAATTATCCCCTCCATTATTTTCTCTTATCCCTTTCCCCTCCTACTTTCTTGTAGGATAACAAAGATTTCTATACCTAATGGAGCATTGTCTTCTTTGAATTAATTCTGATGAAAATAAGGTTCACTCACTCCTCCTCACTTCCCCTCACTTCCTGTCCAGCTTTTTCCTCACTCTTTTTTTGTGAGATAATTTACCCCATTCTACCTTTCCCTTTCTCTTTCTCCTAATACATTCCTCACTCACTCCTTATTTTTTATTAGATCTCATTCCTTCATATTTCGGTTCTCTGTCTCTCTGTCTCACTGTCTCTCCCTCTGTCTCTCTCCCTCCTCCTCTTTCTAATTGCTTTAACGAGGTTTTAGTGAATTGCTAGTATCATTTTCCCATAGAAGAATGTGAATAATTTAGCCCTCTCAAGTCCTTTATGATTTCCCTTTCTTGTTTGCCTTTTGTATGTTTTGCTGGAGTCATGTACGTCAAAGTCAAATTTTCTATTCAGCCCTGGACTTTTCATTAAGAATGCTTGAACCTCCTTTATTTCATTGACTATCCTCTTTTTTCCTCCTCAAGAATTAGGTATAAGGTGTTTCTTGATTGTATTCCTAGCTCCTCTACTCTCTAGATGATCATATTCCAAGCTTTCATCCCTTTAACAACTCTTGTGTTTTCCTGACTGTGCCTTCATAATACTTGATTGTTTTTGTCTGACTATGTATAACATTTTCTCATTAATCTAGGAGTTCAAGAATTTGGTTATAATATTCCTGAGATTTTTTTAATTAGGTGTTTCTATTATGAGGTTATCAGTAGATTTTTACAATTTGTATTTCTCTCTCTAGTTCTAGAAACTAAGGATAGTTTTTCCTTGACAATTTCTTCAAAGATGTCTAGGATTTGAAACAGTCCACTAATTTTTATTTTTTTCTACTGAATCTATTTACCAGGGCAGTTTTTTTTCAGTTAGGTACTTCACAGTGTCTTTTACATTTTCATTCTTTGGTTTTCTTTTATTATTTCTTGATTTCTCATAAAGTTGTTAGCTTCCATTTGCTCAGTACTAATTTTTAAGTAATAATTTTCTTCAGTAAGGTCTTTACCACCTTTTCCATGAAGCTAACTCTAATATTTTTCTTAGTTTTTGCTAGGCAATGGGGTTAAGTGGCTTGCCCAATGCCACACAGCTAGGTAATTATTAAGTGTCTGAGGTCAGATTTGAACTCAGGTACTCCTGACTCCAGGGCTGGAGCTCTATGCACTGTGCCACCTAGCTGCCCCTTCTAATTGTTAAGGAATTTTTTCCACCAGTGAATTTTTGTGCCTCTTTTTCCATTGGGCTAATTCTGCTTTTAAAGGAATTCTTCTCAGCCTGGGCTTTTTGTATGTCTTTTACTACTTGGCATAGTCAGTTTCGTAAAAGGTTTATTTTTAGATTTTTTTGTGTACCCTTTACCAAACTGTTTTTTTTTTTATTTTCTTTCATCACTCTCATTTATCTTCCCAATTTTTCCTATATTTCTCCTACTTGATTTTCACAAACTTATAGAATTTTTCCATGATCTGAAGCCAAATCACATTTTTCTTGGAGGTTTTGAATGTAGGATCTTTGCCTTTGTTATTTTCTTCTCTGTGTTTTTGGTTTAATTGTTCATTTTTCCAGTTAATTTCTTGACTTAACTCTTTGTTAAAGTAGATCTCTCTTTATAGGGTGGTGGGCACAGTGTCCTAAGCTTGAAGGGCTTTGTACAGATGTTTTTAGAGCTACTTATAGGGACTTGTAAATTTCCAGTTATTCTAAGATGATATGATATAAGGAGAGATTTTTATTACTCTTCTCTCCTATGATCAAATTTGTGGGTAACTTTTCTTCCATTGAACTTTGAGAAGGGTCCCAGTTCTACTCTGGCTGCCATCTCTAGTGTGATAATACACTTCATTACTCTGGGTCTGCCACCTACGACTGTAAGCAAGATCCGAATATGGACAAAGAAAAAGAGTCCTGTCCCAGTGCTAGCAGAGTGATCCCTAACTAGCAGTGCTAGCAGTGTTCCTCCTGACCAGCTGTTTGATACTTTTATCTTCATCTGTGGATTGAGAGCCCTGGAAGCATCTACTGATGGTATTAAATTAATAACTCCTAAGGTCTGTTCTTGATCTGTTGGGGTTGGGGCTTTGATGGCACAGCCTGTCCTCTGTGCTTCACCCTCACTCTGGTGGAAGAGACTTTTTTTGCTGACCTTCTAAGATATCTTTGGTATCCATGCACTGAGAAGTCTAGAAATCACCACTGCTGCCACTGATTCAGTCACCCCAAAATCTCTTCCTAGTTGTGCTGACCTACCCTGAGCTGTATTGTACTTCTCTTTCATCCTGGTGCAATAGATTTTCTTCCTCAACTTCTAAGTTGTCTTGGACTGGAAATTTTTTTTCATTCCCTCTCTTTTGTGGTTTGTGGCATTCTAGGATTAATTTAAAGTCATTATATAAAGGTATTTGGAGGAGTTTGAGGGAGAAATAAGGTGAATCCTTGCTTTTAATCTGCAATCTTGACTCTGCCATAAGAAATACCCTTGTAATTACCAATGGAATTGGTTTATTTTATAATCCTATATATTTTATTTTACATATTCAAAAACATTAGTCAGAAACATCGGACAAGAGATCCAAAATTTTTACGAGCTAAAGAATCTCTGCTTTAGGAACCCAATCTGTTTTTAGTCAATTATTTTTACTCCTGCCTAAAGATCACAAGGAAAAAAAATGTTGAAGAAAGATCCTTTTCTATCCTGAAAAGGAATATAAATTAATGATAATATTAACATCTGGGTTCAGAGCAATGATGCCTTACTATATTAAAATCTAAGTAAATTGTACTTTTGATAAAGTTTTTAACTTAGGAAAGTAAATGGTAAAATCGTAAAATCGTAAAAATAATATAGAATATTTGTCAAATCTGATGAATGATGAAATCAATTGTAAGAAAACTGAAATTTGCATGTCAAAAATGAGTTGACTTACTAACACAGAATTAGACATCCTTGCATTGATTAAAAGAGCAATATAATATTCTCAATGAGATAGAGAAAACATTTTTAAGTAATCTCATGGAGGAGGAAATAATGATAACATATTAATGTGTATGAGGAGGCAAAATAGGAAAAAGTATAGGAACTGAAAATTGTGTTGCATCCTTTGCAAAAATATAGTAGTTCAATAAAAGTGTATGTTTTGTGACAATTATAATGTGTTTCCTTTTATACACAATGAGTTTGAGATGTTTAGAAAATACTGAGTATGAAATAGGCATTTGGATATATAGGAATGATCCTCAGGTATAAGATGAAGTTTGGATATCTTCAGCAACTGATCACTGGCCTAGAAATGATTGTTAAATCCAAGGGATCTCATGAAATCATGGAGATGTAAAGATTAAAAAAAAGACATGGTTTTAGCTTCCAACATTTTAGTATATATTTATTATAATTGAGAGAGGAGAGAGAGAGAGAGAGAAAGAGAGAGAGAGAGAGAGAGAGAGAGAGAGAGAGATATCAGGATTAAATAGGTAGAAAAATGAAGACTAATTTAAGAAAATGGAAACCTGAAGTACTTAAGAAAAGAACGGTTGATAGTGCCAAATGCAGCACAGAATCAAAAAAAGTTAATAATTCTTTGTAACTTTGGAGAAAATATTTTCAGTTAAATAGTGTAAGAAGAATAATTGGATGAGAGATGAGGAAAAAAAGATGATAGAGATTAGAGAGGGGATAAAATAAAGGAAACATAAAATTCATGATGTTGGCAAAAAGAAGGGCTACCTCATTATTAGAAACTGTTGGAAAAATTTTAGATAATAATAAATTATGTTGCTCTAAAGAGAAGGAATTATCTTGAATTATCTCTTTCAACGAAGAGGCTAAATGTTCATTAAAGAAGGTGAAGTAAGTTAGCAGTGTACAAGGTTTGAGTAGAGAAAAGATTTGAAATACTTTCTGTGGCAACTAGGATAGGGAATTATGCAGGAATAAAATGATTGTCTACTGGGTTTATGATAGACAATACAAATTTAGCTCGATTATGAATTCCTTCAACAGATATTGTTCCCCATTAAAAAAAAATAAATTTCCCATCTCCATGATCTTGCCTAGGCTTCTCATGCCTGTAATATATTCCCTTCTTATATCTACCTCTTAGAATTTTTAGTTTGGTCAAAGATCACCTCATGACCTTAATTGAGGTCATTCCTTGCCACCTTAACAGAGATTGCCTCATCCTGCAAGCTAATTACTTTTTATTTACTTCAAAAATAATTTTAATTTGTTCCCAATTTTTTTTCATGGGCACAAACAGTTTCAAGTTTTCTCTCTATGCCCACAAAATGTAGTATATAATAGTTACTTAATACAGGATAATTAATTGATTGATCGAATAACCGATTTGAGAGAGAAGGGGGTTCTTTCCTCAATGAATTTTGCCTTTGCTTTATCATGAATATTTTCAGCTTAATATTATCTAAATGTGGGGCATAATAGTTGAGCTAATGCCCACAAATACTGAACAATGATTCTTTTATTAATAAATTCAGGGATTTTTTCCATGGTTTAATGACTCCTTTGACAATTTTTTTTCAGTTATTGTAATGTACAATCCTCCATCCATCACAGGAATGTGAAACTATATATGGAGAATATTACATAAACTATAACATGACTGTTTTCTACAAAAATTTTACTTTCTGGGTATTAGAGAACTGAGAGATAAAGTCTGTCTCTGTCTCTGTCTGTCTGTTCATCTGTCTGTCCCTCGCTCTCTCTCTCTCTCTCTCTCTCTCTCTCTCTCTCTCTCTCTCTCTCTCTCTCTCTCTCTATATATATATATATATATATATATATATATACAAATGTACAGATCACTTCACTATACTCTCAAAATTGAACAAGAAAATATGAGCAATTATTGATCTATACTGTATGTATTCTCATCCCTATAATTTTTTTATGAGAATATAAGTACCTTGGAGATGAGCTTTTTAGAGTGAAAGGGAAAGGAGGGAAAGTGGAGTGGCTTTATTTCACTGACAAATGTCATAAAATTTAATATACAAATTATGGCTAATCATTGTTTATTAGCAATATTAAGTATCTAGAGTATGACAAGTAGAATAATGAAGATTCTTGAATTAATAAAATTTGAGAATAGAGTGAAAGAATTGGTAATTTTTTGACAAGAAAAACATAACTATATTACCAAATTGAAAGGGATGGTATAGAAGAGGGCTGTCCAAATGAAAGAAGTTGGAAAAATGTGTAAAACAAAGAGGCAAATTTAAGCTTTATGTTAAGAACTCTGAAAAGGGTCCAAAAGTGGAAAGGAATATCTAGAGAAATCACAATTTCTCCTTCTTAAGATTCTTCAAGGAAAACTAGGATTCCACTTATATTAGAAATTCTTTTGGGTTTTTTTTGAGTATGATTTATATTGAATGACTAATAAGGAAACTCCTAAATCTAAAATTCTTTTATGCTGATTTGATTGATATAGTCACATAATGAGGGGATTCTTTCCTTTAGATTCACTCATTTTATTAGTCATTCAGTGTCAATGTTACCATTTTGGCATAATACCCAGTTTTTAATCTCAAAGGAATCCAATTTAGTTATGGAGTTAAAAGGGCCTGTTCCATGTTAGGTTAGGGTTCAGTCCACTGGAGAAGTCATAGAATTTCTGGGAGGTGAAATATAACCCAGTCATGGTCAATAGGTACCTGGTTTACTTTGAGGCATTCCATGAGGAGAGGCAGTGATGCAACTGGCAGACTGAGAAAATTGGGTAGTATAATTCTGTGCAGTATAACTGTTCACCTGGTACTGCTGAAGAGGATGAGAAGGCAGTTGTTGAGGCTGCCCAGAAAGTCAAAGAGTTGTGAGTTGGTCACTTGGTTACTGAGCATTTCCTTGGATTTGTTGAGGAGGTTGGGTTCCAACCTGAATACTGCATGCCTTATTGTTGTGGAGGCTGAGCCTGTAGCTGTTGAGTACCATAACTGGCTTTTTGTTGGTACTGTTGAAACAACTGCCCTTCAATCTGACCTACCTATGTATGAGCCTATGGTTTCTTTTCCTCCTGTAGTTTCTTCAAGAGTATTGGATGATACTGCAATCTGATCATCTTTCAATCAAAATTCTGAAATAATATTTTTACTAATCTCATCTTGATTTTTTCATGGATCAAAAGCAGACATACTTGCTACTATAATACAGGTAGATTATTTGCCCGAAGAATCAGAAACAGTGGTGTTTTCCTCTCTACTATCCATAGTATCATTTTCAGGAAGACTGGTAGAAGGTCCAGGTTCAAGAGGAGGTTCTAAATAATTCAACAGATGATTCACTTGTTTCAAAGTTTTATCAGTTTTCTGAGGAGATATTTCACAGGACTTGATTTTAAGAGGCCTTGGCTGCCCATTAACGAACAATATTCTACCATACTGAATTGCAAAGAAAAGATCAGAGTTATCAAAAGTTGTTATAAGGTCTGCATCTTTATACTTTATGGTAACTTCATCATTACTCACAGGTTTTCCCTGGAAAACTTTTTGGATCATCAGCACTAATTCTTCATTATGAATGGATATCCTCTGAATATCTTGGATTTTAATGATTAACTGGTACAATGGTACATTCATAATGGACTCTAAGATGTTCTACAAAACATAATCATTAGGGCCACAGTTAACAGCCAACCCTACAACCTGTCATTTTTTTCTTCTGGTCCAATGAGGCCATTCTTGATGAAAATGTGCAAAGCAGATCACATGTTTTGATTCATAAACTAACAAATAGATTTTGAAATTAAATCATGTATATTGCTTGAAGATTATGAAGAAAAAGCTATAAAAGTATATAGTACTAAGGACTATTTTTGAATATTATTTTAATTATTTTTTCAATTACATACAAAGATAGTTTTTAACATACATCTTTTTGTAAGTTTTGAATCTCATATATTTCTACTTCTGCCTCATGCTTTCCTCTCTACTTCTCAAGACAGCAAGTAATCTGATACAGGTTATACATACACAATCATGTTCAACACATTCCGTATTAGTCATATTGTGAAAGAATCATAAATATAGGGAAAATGAGAAAAAATCAAACAAGTTTTAAAATTTGAAAATAGTATGTTTTGGTTTGCATTCAGAATCCATAGTGTTGCTTTTGCTTTTTTTTCCCTAGGATATGCATGGCATTTTCCATCACAAGGTTGTTAGAATTATACTTGATAAATGAACAGGTGAAATGGGCAAAACTTTCATAGTTGATCCTTACACAGTGTTGCTGTTGATAAGTCACTTCACATAGCATGAGATCATGCAAGTGCAAGTCTTTCCAGGCTTTTCTAAAGTTCTCATGCTTATGACTTTTTAATAGAACAGTAGTACTTCATAATATTTACATATCATAGCTTGTTCAGTCATTCCTCAATGAATGGGCATTCCTCCAATTTCCAATTCTTTGCCATGACAAAAAGAGCTGCCATAAATATTTTAGTATGTGTGAGTCTTCTACTATTTTTTATAAGAATTTTAGGATACAGATCTAATAGTGACATTGCTAAATCAAAAGACTAGGCACAGTTTTATTTTACTATGGACATAGTTTCAAATTACATACCGGAATGGTTAGATCAGTTCATAACTCTACCAACACTGCGTGAGTGTCCCAATTTTCCCACATTCCCTCCAACATTGATAATTTTCCTACTTTTTATCATTTTAGTCAATCTAATATGTATGAAGAGATACCTCAGAATTGTTTTAATTTTTATTTCTCTAGTCAATAATGAATTAGATCATTTTGTATATGTCTATAGATAGCTTACTTTATTCATATTTAAAGTCATATCCTTTGATCATTTTTCAGCTGGGGAATGATTTGTAGTCTTACAAATTTGAATCAGTTCTCTCTATGTTTTAGAAATTAGTTCTTTATCCAAAACAATAGTTATCAAAATTGTTTCCCAGTCTTCTGCATTCCTTTGAACCATGATTACATGGGTTGTATTTGTGCAAAATCTTTTTAATTTAATGTAATCAAAATGATCCATTTTGCATTTTATAGCATTCTCTATCTCTAGTTTGTTCATAAACTCCTCCCCTTTCCATAGGTCTGACAGATGAACTATTTCTTGTTTCCTTTATTGGCTTATGGTAGCACCCTTGATATCTAAATCCATTTTTACCATATCTTAGTCAAACCTGAGACCTTGGTCTATGCCTAGTTTCTGTCCTACTATTTTATAGTTTTCCAAGAAGTTTTATGTTAAATAGCAAGTTCTTATCCCAGAAGCAGAATAAGTAGATGAGTCATTTAGTACTATTTCTTTTGTACCTAGCATTCCACTACTCCAAAACTATTTCTTAGCCGGTAACAAACAATTTTGATGACTGCCAAATTAAAACATAAGGTAAATCTGGTATTGTTGCATCACCTGGCTTTGCCTTTTTTTCCAACTATTCCCTTGATATTTTTGACCCTTTGTTCCTCCAGATGAATTTTTTTACCATTTTTCCTAGCTCTAAAAAATAAAATTTTTGGTAGTTCTATTCAATGAAATTGAATAAGTAATATAATTTAGGTAAAAAAAAAAATCTCAGCCTTCCTGACATTTGTCCAATTGTTTAGTTCTGACTTTAGGTGTATGAAAACCATTTTGTAATTTTGTTCATATAGCTCCTGGTTTTGCCTTGGGAGGAAGACTCCCAAGAATTTGATGATGTCTACAGTTAATTTAATTGGAAAGTATCTTTCTATCTTTTGTTGTTAGACTTACTTGGTATTGTGTAGAAATACTGATGATTTATGTAGGTTTATTTGATATCCTGCAATTTTGCTAAAGTTGTGAATTTTTTCAAGTAGTTTTTTAAAATTTTCCTCTAAGTATACTATCACAAAAAGATTTTCTTTCCTTGACATTCCTCATGTTATGATGAAGTTTGGCCTATTTGGTGTTAAGTATATCACAGAGTCAAAGTTGACTACTACATGTGGTTGCCACTTTGAAATTAATGGAAATAAGGAGCGGCTAGGTGGTGCAGTGCATAGGATATTGACCTTGGAGTCAGGAGTATCTGAGTTCAAATCTACCCTCAGACACTTAATAATTACCTAGCCTTGTGGTCTTAGGCAAGCCACTTAACCCCACTGCCTTGCAAAAAAAAAAAAAAAAAAAAAACAACTAAAAAACTAAAAAAAAAAAAGAAATTAATGGAAATGCCTCAAAGCATGTTTCATTTCCAATTTATCCATTGGATACTTCTGTGAACATTTCTAAAATTCAATGCATGGGAAAATCACTTGTGCAAAGGTATGGATATGGGCAAATGAATGATGCAAATGAATGGTACAAGAGTTCTTTAAATAAAAATATTGAGCTAAGTAAAAAGTACACAAATAAAAAAAGATACACCTATTAATTGTTTACTTGTTGTACCTTAATCAGTCATCACTTTGTTGAACCTCATTGTTATAATTCACAGAGCACACCATCTGAAGAGCTAAAGGCCTGATTTCCTGCCTTTTTAAACCATTGAGATAAAATTTTAAAAACCTTCATTTTCCACTTTAAAATATTTTATGTTATTCAAACTAAAATATCCAGAGATAATTTGAAATTCTTATTTTTATTTCTAATTATCTTATCAAACATTTTAAGAGAAAAATATCCACAAACTCTTTAGTTTCTTAAATTACTACTGAAATATTATGTATAAAATGCATCATTTGTCATGAATTTCTATTATTCAACTTTCAGCATATATCTGGTCTTAGTTTTACAAAAACCACTATTTTCCCCTTGAATTTGATTTTGTTTAAGTAAGGCAATCAGAGACACTTTTAACTTTAATTCTTATAAGGTCATTCAAATTGAGTCAGATTATTACAATGGAATTTATGGATCATTCAATATGTGCTCCAAAATTTAGAGGTCATATAATACTATTCTGAAAGCATTGTTCATTGTAAAATAAAACATAGTAACTATTCAACTGAGGACTGAATTAAGCTAAAGTTGTCATTTTTTATTAAATTGCTCATTTTATTTAACAGTTCATTCCTGAAATAGACAACTTCCTTAGGATTTGCTTTCTGTATATACTGGTTATTATCCAACCTAACTAGCTGATGTTTAACATTAAGTGGCTCTCAATGGCATGTATATCACAGATGAATATCATCAAATGATACAGTTGTGATACTTCCTATGTAGGGTTTGGTATTAGTATATTCCCACCTTCATTTTCATTCATTTGTCTTGTATTTCATCCTCTCAGACTCAAGTCAAAAATTAAATCGCTACTCCTATTCATGCCAAGAGCCTAGTAGAATAAAGTTATAGCAGTATTTCCACAGAACATAAAATCTGCAAAACATAAGAATTATCTTATTTGATACTATGTTAGAAAAATAGATAGATAGATGACAGATAAATAAATAGAGATTTACAGTACCTGTAAATTGTAAAGCTACTATATGCAAGTCACTATTCTCATAAAGCACATTTTGACTTGACTCTCAAATTATATCTTGTACCAGCTATGGATTCCACATAAGTCAAAATTATGAGGAGGTAAAATTTGCTTTCCTTCATTATAGTTATTTGAAATTGATGATACCACTACTTATATCCCACAAAAGTGATGAGTTTTTAAATTGATACTGCTGATGCTAATTGATGGTGATTAAAGAAATTACATAATTCAGTGAGTATGTGTGAGTTTATTAGGTCCTATGGCACAAAAACTTGTTTTGTAATAAAGCTATTTCTTACCCTCCATTCTAATATTTTGGTGTGTACTAAAATGGGCTATGGTTTCAAAAACTAGATTGAGAAATAAAAATCTACATATCATATTACAGATAGTTGTATATTTCCAAAAATATGTTCTTATATATTTTAAGCAAGAGGTGGTATGGGGATTAACTAAGAAAAATAAAAATTAAATTTATTGACATATAAATCATATAAGCTCTTATATTTTGATCAAAAAACTTTTAAAACAGTATATCCTTTTGTTGCAAAAGCTTATTCTATATGATAGCATTTAGGGCACAAGATTTCAAAATGTAAACTTATCATAGTTGATATTTAAGATAACTTTGAAGAATCATACATTTTTTCAAGTCTTGCTTTAATCATATATACTGATCAACCAAGAAATATTAACTTGATCTGTTTCTCACTTGGATCAGACTGTTTTTTCTTAGTCTGCCTAAAGGCACTCTGTTTCCAAGGACTCACTACATTGTTGCTAGACAAAATAATGAGCTTTAACACTTGCTTGCAATTTCTCAACTTAAACTGTCCACCAACTTCATCCTCCACAATAGTTGGTATTACAGGCATGTACCACTATGCCCAGGAAAATTTCTTCTTCATAGTAATGATTATCAACTACTTTTGCATTTTTAAAATTCTCTTCTTCATATTCTTTCTCCTTCAAAAAAATCTATCCTTGATGAGAACTGTTGACAAACTTTCCAGCTACCAGTTCTGTCTCAAGTTCTTTTCCCTGCTGAGGATTAATTATAACTTTTGGCCAAAATAGTATGTCACTAATTGTCAAATTGGACCAAACTTTTCTCTGAATTTATATATGACTTTTTCATTTCTTTATTGACCTCACTGATCTCTGATTTATATGAGGTTTGAATTGTCCCTACCATTAGAAGATTCAGTATCTTCAACAATCACTGAAATATGTTTTTTGGGGAATTACCCCTTTTAAATACCTTTACAAATGAAGACAGCAAATGAAAGCAAGAAAATACTTCTATATAATATAGCATATATAGAGAGAGATATACATATATGAGTATATACTCAGACATATATATTTCATTAATGTTTAGTGTTTTTTTAACAAGATCCTATCACAGATGTTACTGCAGATTCTCTTTTACTTTGTATAACAATACAATGTGTTATTATGATATTTTAACAATCAGTTGATATAGTAAATTAAGAAAGTACCAACGACATGACAAAGATATTCAAAGTTCAGTGATTTCTTGACCTAGCAAATATATTGCATAACCGTAACAACTCTTTATGTGAAAAAATATGGTGACAAATAGATCTTAAGATACAAAAAGAATTGTTTAATGGACTAAGATTTTATCTTGCCTTTTCAAAATGTTACCAAGTATACAAGGTTTTTATTAAGATATAAAGAACTGGAGAATCCTATCTTGAAATATATATGCCTCATTTTTTCTCTCCTTTAAGAAAAAATGACATTTGGAAATTGAATTAATTCTACTAGTAACTATAGTCCCTTCCTTTCAGGTGAAATAGTACAAATTAAGTTACATGCATATCAGTGCCAGTAACTTACATGAAATATTTTGATTCTGGTGATTAGCTAAAAAAATCCTCAACAGACTTCTGAAGTGCAGAAGCTTATTGAAAATATTTTTGTTATCAATTTAAATTTTTACCTAGTAGCATAATGTCTTATTGTTTATTGAATATACACTTAGAACTTTTTTGAAACAAGGATTAGACAGTAATTGACAATCAAATAAAGGAAGTAATTGCAAGATAATAGATTCTGATCTAAATAGGGTCAAATCACCTGTGCCAAAAGGATAAAAAAACAAGGCTTGCTGAGAAGTCTTGCAAACATGATTACTAAATTATTTTGGAGAGATGAAAGAATATGTTATTGATAAGCAATGATTCAGAATTTTAAAAAGAGAAAGAGAAGAAATTCTATAGGTTGGAGGCAAGTGTTCTTGAAGTCAATACATAACCAAAATCTAAATTATGCATATACTATATACATATACTTAGAATGGGAAGTCATCATGGATTCCTTAAATAAATTTGGTGGCAGAATAATTGTCTTTCCTTTTTTGGACAGAGTTGGTAGAATAAGGATATAGTAAAGCAATATTTGAGAAATAAATTTAATCTTCTTTGATAGTTTAGATACTAGAGGGAAAGTTATTAATGAGACAGTAGTGAATTTAGGCATATTAAGGAATAGTCAAATGACTCAAAAATAGTGGTTTGGCATCAACCTGAAAGGAGATTTCTAGGGGTATGGAGAGGAATTCTATTCCTATCTCTGTAAAAATCAACATCAATGATCTATACAAATAATAAAACCATAGTAGCAACACTCTATGTAAACATTTGCAGTCTTGTTAGAAAAGTCCTGAGATAGTTTAAATTGTCTAAAACTTATTATATTCATTTTACTGTTGAGAGAAATCATGTGCCAATGGATTGAATAAATTACATAGGGTTGCATAACTAGACGGTGACTAAGTGTGACAGAGCCATCTCTTGAATCCAAGTATTCTGCCTTCAAATCCAGTGGAGTTCCAAGACAATATGACATAATGGACAGAATGCTTAAAATGAATTCCGGAATACCTGCTCTCAAATTCTCAGAAAGTCATTCAGACATTCTATCTCTGTCTGTCTGTCTGTCTGTCTGTCTGTCTGTCTCTCTCTCTCTGTGTCTTTTTGTCTGTCTCTCTCTCTGTCTCTCTCTCTGTCTCTCTCTCTCCCCATCCCCCTCACTACACAGGAAGATGGAAATTCAGAACTTTTAATATCTATAATAATTTAAATTAACAACCAAACAACTATTTATTAAATGCATATTATGGACAATCTACTAGGCAGCAAAGTTGCAACTACAAAGAATAAAACAACTCTTGTTTACAAGATTATATTTTAGGACAATCTCTATGTCCTTTAGTTTCCCTGCAATATGCTTAGCTTATGTTAGTTGAGTACAATGAAATGTTATGACTAATTCTTTTAGAACATCCTTGTAAGTTAGTTATCTTTGGAAACTAAATACTGTTCTCTGTGGGCCAGGCAATGATTAAGATGAGTGTGTGGGGAAAAGAAGAGAAAGAGATTAACATATCTTTGGTAATTGTTTTATGCCAGGCTATCCCCAGTTTGCTTAGCTGTGCCACCCTGCTATTCCTCTCATCAAGTTTCTTCAGTGTCCCATAGGGACACAAGTTCTTTGGAGCAGAAATCCTGCTGTTGTTCTACCTCTTAGATACTACCTCTGTCTCTAAGCATTTTTCATGGATTGCAAAAATAGTAATGAGTGTGGAGAAAGACCAACATGGTGGCTCTTCACATCCTTTTATTTTCATATGTGGCATAATTCCTTGATTCACCTTGCTTCCATGGTTCTAACACCATGGGGAAGGAAATACATTGACTTCTAAAACTCTCTATATATGGACATAAACTCTCAGAATGAACTTTCTTGCTGAGTTTTTATTTCTTTGAAGTAAAAAATCTCATTGTTTCCATTTATTTCAACTGACATTGTTTTAGTCCATAGGTGGGAATTTTAAGTAGGATTTTCAAAAGTTTGCATATGACAGAGAAAAATGGGGTAATTTTTAGTGCTATCCCCTCATTGTTTCTCTACTCATCATGTCAAGGAATTTGAAAAAGTAACCTGAGAATTTATCTACTGCCTTCTATGGGAATTGGACTTCTGTAACAAATTCATTATCTAGATACAAATGGTATACTCACAAATGGTTTTCTTGTTCCAATTCATTAATTATGTTGATGTCATGCTACTGTTGGTCAAGAGATAAAGAGAAAATAAAATGACCTAGCACATTAAATAGACAAACTTCTTAACCTTCAATAGAGATCACACATCAGAAGAGTTAGTGGACTGCCTTTTGATAAAGACTCTCCAAGTCCAGCTTTGAATGAAACACTAACATTAATTGATTCATATGATGGCAAATAGATCTTAAATATGTTAGCATATTGTTCCATATAAAATTACCATCATAGTTTGGCCTTATTAAGTATTATTTAATGAATATATGCATATTAATAATACTGTATCCTAGAAATATTCATAATTTTAGTGGGAAGCAAGATGGTACAATGGATAGAGCAAAGGCCCCAGAGTCAGGAAGACCTAAGTCTAAATTTGACCTCAGACATTTACTAATTACCTGACTGTGTGACTTCGGGCAAGTTACTTAACCTCATTGCCTTACAAAAACAAACAAACAAAAAAGAACTATTCATAATTTTAAAGATATTTCCATGTAGGCTATCTCTAGAAGCAATAATATCATTATTATTGTCTAGTGGTACAAATTTTCAGTTATCTGCTTTAGGATAATGATAGTGAAAAATAGGGATATTACAACTTGCCAAGAGACAATGTAATAATGTAGGCAGTGACAGGAGAGCTGGATCTGAAGTCTGAGGATATGGGTTTTAATTCTGGCTCTTTTATGTGGGTAATATTTCATAGGTCACGTAATCTCACTGAGCCTTAGTTTTTTAATCCATTTAAAGCTGGGGTTGAATTAGATGATTTCAAAGGTGGTGTGTACATGACCCTATGATGAATGACCTTTTTGCACTGGGCTATATATTCCCTGTATTTCACCTAATCTTATAGTCTTGAAAGACTGACCAATGAAAATAACCAAAAATATTAAAATTTATAAAAATGAGTAAATACGTTATTTGACTAATTATGTTATTATTGTTGTGACAAAGACCTTAGGTTTTTAAATGACCCTGCCCATTTTATATAATAATTCAAGTTCTTCTAGTACCTTCTGCAGACTATATTATTCAATCCTACTGCCACACAATAGGCATTATAAAAAGGAAGTGAGAAATGTAACAAATTTTGAATAAAATTACAGACTAATTCATACATTATTCCCTAATAGGGATATTAATTCCCATAAGCCATGAGGGCATCACTTAGTGCATTGCATTGGAGTATATTTCATAAACAGTACTCTGATGAGTTGATAAGGTTAATTTTTTTTTCAGAAAGGGTTTATTTATTTGGAGGGATTAGTCAACACACTGACAGTCTAAGTATCAGGTATACTAACAAATGACTAAGGGACGCGATTTCACCTATACAACCCTTCCTCTATTCAGTGAATTCCTGCAGCTTGTCCCTGAGACCCTGAAGTCGAGCCCACAATTCAAACTCTCAATACATCTTCTTCTTACAGGGTTAAGCTGTCCTTTTCCCCAGCATGGAGGTGGTGGACCATATGTTTCTCTGTTCAGCCTCTATTGGGAAGTCAAGCTCCCACTGTCTCATGGAAGATTGTATCACCAGGATACCAAACAATTTCATAAAACAAGATCGCAGAAGTGAGGCAAAAAAAGCAAAGGATTTGAAGAAAAAGGAAAAGATAATAAAGAAGAACTTAATTTTTGAATTTAGAATGTCTGATTAGAAATAAAAACATATTGTTAACAAATAGTGTTTTGGATCTTAAAATGAAGCATATGAAAACACAGCCCTATAATATGCCTCTGAAAACTTCAAGGATGATTTGATTCCGAGAATTCAGTTATTGGGTGAATTCTGTTTAATTCACAGGTACTATGCATTACAAAGTATGTTTGGAAATCGGTTGTTTAGATTCCCAGGAAATCCCATAAAATTTCACCCAATACAATGTATAATTGAACATTATATATCTGTATTTTAAAATATTAGGAATAATCAGTAATATTAGTAGTAACAACTATGCAAACTTAAAACAATTAAATAAAATAATTTCAAATGTGTTTTGAAATATTTTTACTTCTGAAAAGCAAAATATGAAAATTTTTGTAGAAATCTGAGACACAGGAGAATTTTATGCATATTTTAAAGAAGACTTATGAACACTAAAAGTGGTCTAAAATTTTGTAGCCCTTTAGTATGTCTCTCTGTTTTTATTCTATTCAATTTCCCTTGAAATATATGCCATCTTTATTTAGGTGGGTATTTTGCAACTGAAAAAGAAGGCAAAGAGCAAAGAGATTTTTACTGTACTAGTGTACAAAAGAGAAAGAAAGGATAAAGGAGTATAAAAATAACATATGGGTTTATATAATAAAGATATTGTTTGACATGAATTGTGAGTGAAGAAAAAGAAAGCTGAAAATGAGGAAATATGACATATATCAAAAGGGATGGAGATGAAGGAAAAATTGGTCTTGAAAATACAATTAGTCCAAGATTGGTTAATTCCTTCATTAAATGATGGCATAGATAGAAAGATGTGCAAACCTTTTGCACATTGGGATATTTTCCAGTTAAATGAATCGAAAATTTAGGTTTGAAACATTCTTAGAGTTCATTCAATTCAATTGCCTCTTAAAATTGATGATTACTGAGTATAATTTAAGGAATTTCTATGTAGAAATATAATTGTTCTCATTTATGTGCTTGAATATTTACAAAGGGTTCTCCTGACATTGAGTAAAAACAAGACAATGAGATAAAGCAATATCTTATCACTTTCTCCATTTTACAGAAAAATTAAAATTTGAAACTAAAAGAGTTTAAATTATTTGTTTCAAGTAAGATAGCTGACATGGTTCTCATTCGGGATCTGACCCAGAGTTAATTTTTTATTTTTTTCAACTTTCTTTTAGAACTAAATTCATATGTAGCTATTGTATTTATATTAACATTATATACTATACAATATCTTCCTTTAGTCTTCCAAATGATAGTGGTTAAATGATGCAGAAGGATTGCAGAAGAGACACTGGAGAAAAGAGGTTCATTATTAGATCACAGTAAAGATATGATTTTCAATTGTATTTAAAGAATTCCAGTTAACTTTCTTGCTCATAAGTATATATGAACTTATCTCTTTTTTGGAAATATATATTTTGCAATGTCTCATTAGGAGGAAGTGGTAGGTTCAAGAATATTCATTATCTTCAAATTCTTTAAGTGATTCTTTATTACTTCTTCATACTTCATACTACATTATAAAGTAGTAAGAAGACTGAACATTTTTTTTTTCACAAGGGATATCGTTCTAGTTATATTATCTTGTTCCCAAGTCTGGTTATATATATGCCCATTCCATGAATTCTCTCTAAAGTCTTGGGCACATATAATTAGTGTCATGTCAATTAGCACTCGATTCTATGTGAATTTTTAATTTTTTTCTATTTCCTGTTTGTATAATCTCCTCAAATGAGAAGACATAAAAACATGGACTATCTGTTAAACCACTTTTTAATTTCTCATTGTATCTATTCCTGAGCATGCTTATAATCACTGCTAAACTCATATGAATAGAACTAGAAATTCTTTGATGTATGGAAGAATGGAAGTGGAATGATCTATTTAAATATATTTATTAAATGGTCAGTAGGTACCAGTAATTGTTATGTTGTGGAGACACAAAGACAAAGAAAATATAAATTATTCTCTGGTCTCAAGTAGTTTCTATTCATGCCTAAGTATATGAAAATCAGCAGTTGTACCTCAAACTAATCTAATATGTTACCATTAATACCAAATGGCTAGACTTTGGGATAATCCAAGTCTGTTAATCAGTGATAGGTTTCAACCTTGACCTTTGCTATAACTAAATTTGTAGCTAAATATAATTTCAGATCAACAGTGTAATATATATATATATATAATATATGATACAAATTATAGATATAAAATAAGAAAAATTATAAAAAGAGCAAAAACAAAAAGTCTATACAAGAATCAGTTCGCTTTAGGTTTTGGGGGATTTTTTGTTTTTTTTTTAGGTATTAGCAAGGCAAATGGGGTTAAGTGGCTTGCCCAAGGCCACACAGCTAGGTAACTATTAAATGTCTGAATCTGGATTTGAACTCAGGTACTCCTGACTCCAGGGCCAGTGTTCTATCCAATGCACCACCTAGCTGCTCCTAGGTTTTTTTTTAAATAATTGTTCTGTTCATTTGAATTCAGGACCATTTATATTGGACTTCCAAAACTTACTTAGACATGTTTGTTCCAGCTAACTTCCCTGGACTCAATTCCCCACCTACATGACCTTTCTCATCTCAGAAATAATCTCTTATCTGTCTAGCCTTTATAGCTTCTGACAACCCTCTCCTGGATAACTTGCCTTTCAGCTTTAACCCCACTTGATGAGCCCTATCCTTTTGCCACCTATAACCTGACATGGCAGATACTGAGAAAACTCAGTTAGAAAAATATTTCATTGGTAATCACATCCTATTTCATTCTGGAATCTCACATATCTATATTGTTAAGAATAAATATATTTTATAGTAATTATTTTATGTCCTATTCATCAATCTCATGTTTTCAGCAAAAATAAATGAAATGCTCTCCACAATAAACAACAAAATAATGACTGACCAACATAGCTATTAAAAGAAATAATGCTGAGTGATATGCCTAAAGGAATGATTTTAGAAAAGAAAATAAATACACTGATGACCCAAAAGTGTAATTAAATACAAGTCTTACTACGTTGGAAGGCACTGCTTCTATAATAAAATATAGAAGGATTATATAATATCAACAGAAGTTAGAACTATGAAGATGATGAAAGGTGATTTACAAATATACTCTCCTTTATAGAATCAAAATTAACCAAACAATGGGAAAATAAACATATATGCATATATATATATATATATATATATATATATATATACATTCTCATAAAAAGGGAATATGGTCAAATTAAAATGATAGCATCATAGTGAGCTGGAAAATGCATTGTAAGAAGAGTCAGGAAATGTGGGTTATTATTATTGTTCTTTCATTAACAAACTATGTGCCTTAAAAATTTACTTTTGCTCATCTCTAAGCTATCTTTTAATCCTGAAAAAAAACAGTTGTTTCCTTCTACCCTAATAGTATTGATAATTAATAATAATCATGATAATGATCATTTCACACCATAAGAAAACCATGAAGATCAAAGATTGCATAATAAACTTTGCTTTTGTATGTGGACCATGATATTACATTCACTGATTAAAATGGAATTATTTCAAATAGAGACAACCAAAGAGTTAGAGACTTTCTTTATAATTGCTAAGAGTTTCCTGTTCTCATTGTTCTCATTGACCTAAGAATCTCTCTAACAGTATCTCAGGTCCTCCCCCTACCCTGCCAAAGGTTGCATTAATTCATTGACTCATTCATCTTTTTGTCAGGAAGGTATTTGCAGAGTTGAGCAGTATAGAACTATGAGTGACAGGTTAGCTGTCCTACTGTCAAAATTTGTTACCCATTTTACCAAATTGAGAATAGCCCATCATGAGACATGTTGGTTTTAACTTACTGATGACAGACTATCACCAAAAAAAAAAAAAAATCACTGTATTGATGATGAGACCATGAACATACAGGTTTGGATATGCCATGTTATCATCAATTTGGTTGCCAAAAAAATCATATATTGTCACTTTGCCTGGGATAGCTGGAGCATCATAGTGCCTCACTGATATGGGAGAAAAACCAGATCCAAATACTATTCCTTTTGAATCAGGCCATGGAGTGATTATGGTTCTGCAAAAAGGTAGTAAGAAGGATGCCTTTGCACAGCACTCCCCTCAGTATAATCAGCATAATGTGCAGGTCATGGTCTTCAATCAAGGACAACAATCATCATCAATTGTAATCATCAGTTACCCTCCCCTCAAAGATCCTTTAACCTGATTAAGTTTATAAGAGGAAAAAAAATGTTTTTTGACTGCATAAGAAAAAAAAATTTCCAGTCACTTCCAAGTTTCCCTGTAATAATCCCAGTTAAAATAAAGAGCCAGGGCAAGCCTTTATATGGAAATATGCAGGAAACTGTTTGTTAAACCTTTGGCATGATTGCTGGTGGAGTTGTGAACTGATCCAACCTTTCTGGAGAAGAATATGAATCCATGCCCAAAGAGAAATAAAACTTTTCATACCCTTTGACCCGGCAATTCCAATTCTAGGCCTATATCTAGAAGAAATCATAAAAAAATGGGAAAAGTCCCACATATTCCAAAATATTCATAGCAGCTGCTTTTGTAGTGGCAAAGACTTGGAAATTGAGGGGATGCCCATCAGTTGTGGAATAACTGAACAAGTTATTGTACATGAATGTTACAAAATACTATTGTTCTATAAGAATCCATCAATGATCAGATTCTAGAGAAGAATGGAATGAATTACAGGATCTAATGATGAGCAAAGGGAGCAGAACTAAGAAAACCATGTACACATTAACAACCCTATTGTTATATTAAACAACCTTCATAGAAGCAGATGCTCTCAGCAGGTCAGACAGCTAGGACAACTTTATTAGGTCAGCTGTGGACAATGTTATTCCCATCCAGAGGAAGGAAAAGCAAAACAAAGTATAACTATCCACAATCTGATTAACACTACATTCACTTTTTAAAAATTTATCTTATATATCTCTCTTTCCTATCCTATGGTTTCCTTTCTTTTTCCCTTAATCTTTGTTCCTCATATCATAAATGACTGATATGTAAACATGTTTCATACAAATATGTATGAAATGTGTATATATAATATTCACCTACTGCTTGCCATTGAGGGAGGGAGTTGGGAAGGGAGGTGGAAGGAAATTTTGTAACTTAAAAATATGTATAAGTATATGGATGAGTGTTGAAAAAGTTTCATTACATGTACCTGCAAAAATAAAATATCAATTAAAAAAACTTTTGGCATGGACATTTTGTAAATGTGCATCTCCCTAGTGCTTAGCTAAATAAAATTTAATGATTATAATGTCATTTTTACCACAATTTTAACCTTATTTTGAGAATCTTTTTAAAGTTGGTTTTAACCTACTATGATTAAAACATATTTGAAATGATATGCCTTATGAGAAATAATAAAAATGGTGATAATGATAATAATGAGGATGATGATAATGATGGTAATAATAAAAATGATTATGTTAGTAACAGCAAATATTTATAAAATAATTAAAGGTTTACAAAGCATTTTACCTTCATTATCTCCACACAGCAAGATTATGAAGTAGATGCTATTGTTATTCTCATTTTACATATGAGGACAATGAGGCTGAAAAAGACTAAGTTACTTGCCAGAGTCATGATTCAAACTTAGATGATCCCATCTCTAAGTCTAGCCTTCTATGAACTATGACACTTAGATGTGATTATAGCCACTTCAACTGTCATCACCCTCATACTCATCACTACTTTCATAAGTATCAGATTAATTTTGTTTCAAAATACAAAGATGTATTATTTAATTAATGCAAAAGAACACTTAATGCAGTTTTTTCCCTAAATGTGTGATTTTGGATGACTGTAGCAACAACTAATATTGATATTAGATATTTAAGGCCTCTTAATATATAAACAACTGTTTGCTATGACTAACTAATATGAGTCAAAAATCAAAATATTACTCTGTAGGACATTTCTAATAATTCCCACATGAGGGTAAAATACCAAGGTCATTTCATTATGAGAATAGTTAAAAACATGATAAATTCTTCTCTACCTGAATGATCCAAAGTTAATTATTTCCTGAAGGACAATAGATAGGCAATTTACTTCTTGATGTATCTTCTAAACCAGTCATATCATAATTCAAAACAAAAAGAGAAAAAGCTGTATGTAACTACATATATACACATATACAGTATGTGTTCATCAATCACTTGAGCTTCTGCTAATTAGCAATCTTCAGTGGTTCAAGGTAAGGAATACAGAATAGACAGATCTTTGTATAATGATTGTTCTTTAGTTCCTTTGTGAGCTATTCGATTCTTTGATTCTTCCAGAAAAAGTGCTTCCTGAGAATTGGGTTCAATAATCTATGGTGCCAGATCTAAGCAAAATATTTGCAGTCCACCTCTTGCATCTCCTCTACTTTTTTGGTGCTGTTTTTATTTTCTAATAGTTTAAAATAATTTTGTGGCACATATTTAATTTTTCACCTAACATCATACATAAAAAATTAGGTTGACCCAGGATTACCTCTTTGGGGAGTTAACTTTTCAGTATTAACCTTGATCAACTGTAAATTCAAGTTATTTTATTTTATATATGAATTAAGTATTTTGTCTCTGAGTTCTTGAGAAAATATTTCACCCCTGTCATCACCCCCCCCAGAAAATGGGTGACATTCAAAATAAAAGCCATTTAAGGCACTTGCTCTCCTAATTCAAATTTCATATAATAAGAATTTGTCAACATATTTTAGCACCTTTTTAAAAATGTCCTATGGACATTTAGATAGTTAAAACTGTGAAGCTTCTCTTGCCCAAATTTTAAACTATCATTCAAATTTGAGTATAGTTTTATATAACAAAGAAATATGAAATGATTGTTCTAATAGTCCCATTATTGAATTTTGGGGGAAGGGGGCAAGTTAATATTGCATGAATGACTTAACATGATTTTTAGTCATCCCTAGAATGAGTTGGAAATGCATATTATACCTGAAAACAATGAAAAAAAACATTTTATTTACTTCTAGGTCCATATTTAAGTGCCTTTTCAATTTGTTGCTGCATTATTCAACTTTAAATCATTTTTAACAATATGGGGAGTGGAGCCAAGATGTCAGAGTAAAGGCAGGGACTCCCCAGAGCTCTACCCCAAACCATTCTAAATTCCTTTAAATAATGACTCTTGCCAAATTCTACAGAGGTTGAATCCACAAGTCTGAATGACAATGCCAAGACAACTTGAAAGAAACACAGGAAGGGTCTGTTATACTGAGGTTATTTGAAAATGGCCCACAGCACAGCCAAGGTTGTGCTAGAATGAACTGGTTTCAGCCAACCAGGAATAGTCCTGTAGGCACCTGGGTCCCTGGGAATGCCTGGGTCCATGGAAGTAGTGGAATTCTCAGTCCAGGGACAATTGGAATGCCCAGCAGAGAAACTTGGCTATGTCCAGCACAGGTCTCAGTGCAGACCTGACCCTGGGAACCAGAAACAGCTCTAGGGAGACACCCAGCAAGGAACCATTAGGCAGGTACATACAGAGCTCTCAGCCCATTAAGGTAATGGGGTCAGGGGAGATTTCAGAGGTCCATTTACTATCTCTGAGGTAGAGCTCTGTTGCATTACCCAAATTCAGATCTGGTCCCCAATATCAGAACTCACTCCCTGCAGTGGAAATTGAATCCTCCTAATGGTTCCAGGGCAGAAGGGAGTACTTGTGGTCATCCACAAACCAGAGCAAGTCCAGGACAGCAGTAAGAGACTCTAATAAAACCTTGGAGGAAGTAAGAACTTGCAGCAGAGCCTCACCTTAACAAAGAGTTAAAATCCAGTCATAGGCTGGGGAAAGGAAAAAAACAACAGAAGAATGTAAATCCAAACATAGATAATTATTTTGGTCCTAAGGATGATCAAAATATGTATTTAGAATATAACAAAAATCAAAGCTTCTGAATCCAAAGCTTCCAAGAAAAATATGATTTGTTTTCAGGCTATGGAAGATCTCAAAAAAGATTTTGAAACTTCAGTAAGGAAAGTAGAAAAAAATGGGAACAGAAATAAGAGTGATGTGAGAACATCATGAAAACCAAGTCAACAGCTGGTAAAGGAGATACAAAAAAATGCTGAAGAAAATAACACCTTAATAACTAAACTGGGTCAAATGGAAAAAGCAGTCCAAAAGGCCAATGAGGAAAGAATGTCTTAAAAAACAGAATTGACCAGATAGAAAACAAAAATACAAAAACTCTCTGAAGAAAATAATTCCTTCAAATATAGAATGGAACTAAGGGAAGTTGAATCACAAGAAATCAAGAAACAATAAAGCAAAGTCAAAATAATGAAAAACTAGAAGAAACTGTGAAATATCTTATTGGAAAAACAAGTGACTAGGAAAACAAATCCAAGAGAAAAATTTAAAAATTATTGGACTACCTGAAAGTCATGATCAAAAAAATCCCTATATATCATATTTCAAGAAATTCTTGTCCTTTTATCCTAGAAGCAGAGGGTAAAAGAGAAATTGATGGAATTTACCAATCACCTCCTTATAGAAATCCCAAACTGAAAACTACCAGGAATATTATAACCAAATTTCAGAGCTCCCAAGTCAAGGAGAAAATAATAGAAGTATCCAGAAAGAAATAATTCAAACATAGTGATACTTCTGTCAGTTTCTGTATTAAGGTATTGGAATATGATATTCTAGAAGGTAAAAAGAACTTGGATTACAACTAAGAATCAATTATCCAGCAAAACTAAACATACACTTTCAGGGGGAAAGATGGACATTCAATGAAATAGGAGACTTTCAAACTTTCCTCAATAAATGACCAGAGGTAACCAGAAGTCTGATCAAGGAAGGGACTCAGGTGAAGCATAGAAAGGGTGGACAGGAAGGGTAAATCATGAGAGACTTAATGATGTCCAACTGCTTGTACTGATACATGGGAAAATGATACTGATAACTCATATGAACTTTTTAATTAGGGCAGTTAGGAGGAGAATATATAAACAAGAAAAAGAAAGGAGTTGAATTTGAAGGTTATAATATAGTAGACTATGTATTAATTGGGGAGAAAGTAATGTGCTGTGGGAAAGGAGGTAAAATGGGGTAAGTTATTTCACATAAAAGAGGTAACAAAAAGCTTTTGCAGTGGTGTGAAAGAGGAAGAAGGTGGGGGAGTGAGTGAGCCCTCACTCTCATCAGAAGTGACTCACAGAGGGAATAACATACACATTTAATTGGTTATAGAAATCTATCTTACAATATCTTACAATAAAAGAAAACAGGAGAGAAAAGGCATGGCAGAAGGGGGACAGGGGGAGGGGAGTGGGTTGTAGGTGATAGAAGAATTGGAGAGAGTAGTCAGATACAACACACTTTTGAAAAGGGATAGAGTAAAAAGAGAGAGAATTGAATAAATAGGGTAGGGGAATAGGATAGGAGGGAGCAACCGTGAGGAAAAATATTGAAGCAATTTCTCTGATGGATTTAGGGTAAAAAAATGTTATCCATTCCCAAAGACAGAGCTAATAGTGTCTATATATAGACTGAGGCATACTTTTTATTCTCACTTTATTTTCCTTGAAGTTTCTCTTTCTTTGTGGGGTGGGGGTTATATTTACTTTTACATTTTGTTTTTTGTTCTTAATTTTTTTTTTTTTTGGTATTTGCAAGGCAATGGGGTTAAGTGACTTGCCTAAGGCCACAGAGCTAGGTAATTATTAAGTATCTGAGGCCGGATTTGAACTTAAGTACTCCTGACCCCAGGACCTGTGCTCTATCTACTGTGTCACCTAGCAGTCCCCTGCCCTTAATTTTTGAAGAACACTATGACATCTGGGAGGTGATGCTATGACAAGCACATGGATTGGATTTGAGAGAAGGGGTGCTGTGCTAAGTCAACAACCTTACTTTCTCCTCCAAAGCCATGTAGTTCTGATGGCCAGATATGAATCAGGACAATTGGCAATGGCCCCAAATGCAATGGCCCCAAATGCAAGGTAATCAGGGTTAAGTGACTTACACGGGGTCAAAAAAGCACTGGGTTTGGAATCAGAAAGATATGAATTCAAATCAGGATTCAAATACTGACTAGCTCCGTGATACTGGGGAGAACACTTCACTCTGTCTCAGTTCCTCACCCTTAGAAGGAACTGGAAAAGGAAATGGAAAACCATTGCACTACTTTTACAGCATGACTATTGAAGTAATATTTTTCATGGCTACACATTTTTAACCTGCACTAAGTAACTTGCTTTTTCAATGGAGGAAGGGAGGTGGAAGGAAGGGAGAGAATTTGGAACTTGAGGTTTTGGAAGTAAATATTGAAACTTGATTTTGCATGTAATTGGGTTAAAAAATTAAAATAAAATAAAATTATGTTTCACTAATCTTTAACTTATTGACTCATCTATGCTAGCAATGACTCATTTTTATAGGTATATATCATTAGGTTTTTGTCAGTATTGTTCTTCATGAAAACTATGAGATAATATGGATTGGGTTTGAGGAAACCTAGCCTGACTAGTCCTGGTGGTTTAGTGGATAAGAATGCTAATCCTGAAACTAGGAAGACACAAATTTAAATTCAGCTTCAAAAAATTTCTGGAACACTACACAATCACTGTTTCTCATAACACTACACAGTTTCTTCAATTGGGCAAACTAAAATTCTACAAAACAATGAACCTAATCTTCAAAATTAGGGAAAAAATGGGAAAATGCAAATTACTGTTATTGTAACATCATGATTTCCAGTTGGATAGGCAGACCATTCCAATAGTATATATGTACATATGGTTATGCATTTTATAACAATGTTTTTTATTGATGTATATATGCATTCTCATATAATATCTATATATATATATACATGTGTGTGTTATAAGGATATAGATCTGTTCTGTCCTGATTATGACAATTTAAGGATGCAGAGTATACAACAGTCCCATTGTAATGGATAGTACTAAGATAAGAATGAAAGGGTAGCCATGCCAACATGAGTATATACATATATAAATATATGTGTGTGTGTGCGTGTGTAGATTTATTAGACAGTATTAATTAGAGCAATTTAGGGAGTTTATTCATAAGAATGGTCCTTGGCAAAAGGATGATGGAATAGTGGATACCAACTGACCCTTAAGTCAGGTTAGTTATTATATAGAAATAGAACAAAAAAGGGTTATGTGCAAACTGCCCCTTGGAAGATTAAGAGTTTCTTTTTGCTATCCACATTCACACAAGGCAATTTAATTAACTGTGGAATCATACACACACACACACACACACACACACACACACATACACACACACAAACACACACACACACACATACACACACACACACACATATACATACACTAACTCAATGGACTTCCTAGCCAAATGAATATTGTATTCAAACAAGGTAATTTATATTATTATTCAGTTTTTTTTTCAGTGTGAATGATTAAGCTGATCTCTTTTTTTTAAAGTTCCATTGAGGAGGCTTTCTTGTATCCAGGAATCAATGTATTAGAACAATGACAAGTGAGATGTCTTTTGTAAACACTTTCTTTAAATGTGTTTTGTTGCATGACAAATAATCACCTATTGATTAAAGTATGACATTCATGAGCCATTTCATAGGTTTTGAAGCACTTGATGACTAATAAAAATTGGAAATTTCTGTGAAGTATTTATAGGGCATTTGGCTGACTGACTTGAATCAAAATCTGAGAAACTAGTCATAAAAAATAATTCCATAGTCCCATTCATAAAATCATATAATAGATGCCCCACAGATATTTTGAATAGTATTTCATGGAACTTCTTTAAGGAATAACATGAAAAGTAATTGTCATTTTCTCATACTGTTTCAATCCAGGTCATAGGAAACAATAGTTGAAGTCTGGGGTCAGATTATCCCATTCCTTTTTATTTTCTCTTTCAGAGACATAAAGGATATATCCTTAGTAATCGATGTTAAGGACAAGGAGTTATATAGCATCTCCACTATTAGATCCAGGGTCTGAATAAGAAGAGCAGACATATACTGCCATTTTCTTACCTTAGAAAATACACTTATTCATATACAAATAGAGAGGTGACGACTGTGTTTTTCTATCTCCAAAATAACCATGAGGATTTTTTGGAAGATTAATCAATAAAATCAGTGTCTTGAACCACTCCTCAGTTTCCTTCTTATCAACAGGACATTTTTTTGCGTTTAATTATTGATTATATTCCTCTAAGAATTTATATTGGTAGATTTACTCTCCCTTGTATGACCTGCCCACCAAATACCTATACTAAGGTCTTTTCCTTTGAATTATTTTTTCAGTTATAATGGGTCCCTATGTGCCTACTACCTGTCTTGCTAACTTTCAGTAACACCCAGAGTATTCTTGTCTTCGTTTCCTGGCATGTCCAAATGTTTTTGACAATTCAGCATCAGTACTCTAGTTTAGTCATCCTGATACTGTTTCAGGGCCATTTCATAAGAAGTACATCTTATTAAAGAGAAAGTACTCAAACTTATATCCAGACTGTTGATCGAAACCTATCAGTTTGGCATCTCTAGCCTAAGGCAAAATTCCACTCAAATTTTTTAGCCAGTACAATGTCATAGGGAGTAGAAATATAGATCCTTCACCCATCCATTCCCTTAAAAAGATGCAAAAATTGTCTGTTCCTCACCAATGAAACATTGGTCCATACTCAGTAAAATCACTACCAAGAAGAGTCTCTAAAATGAAATAACCAAAAGAGAGAGTGATGATATTTGGGGGGGGGTTGCTTTTTTTTATTAAAGATTTTATTTATTTAGATTTTACAATTTTCCCCCCAATATTACTTCCTTCCCCCCACCCCACCCCCACAGAAAGCAATTTGTCAGTCCTTACGTGTTGTACATTGATCCAAATTGAGTGTGATGAGAGAGAAATCATATCTTTAAAGAAGAAACATAACGTATAAGAGATAACAAAATCAGACAATAAGATATCAGTTGTTGTTTTTTTTTCCTAAATTAAAGGGAATAGACCTTAAACTTTGTCCAAACTCCACAGTTGTTTCTCTGGATGGTATTCTCCATTGCAGACAGCCCAAAATTGTCCCTAATTGTTGCACTGATGAAATAAGGGTGTCTATCAAGGTTAATCATTGCTGTTAGGGTGTAGTGTTTTTCTGGTTCTGCTCATCTCACTCAGCATCAGTTCATGCAAATCCCTCCAGGCTTCCCTGAATTCCTGTCCCACCTGGTTTCTAACAGAACAATAGTATTCCATGACATACATATACCACAGTTTGCTAAGCCATTCCGCAACTGAAGGACATTTACTGGATTTCCAATTCTTTGCCACCACAAACAGGGCTGCTAAAAATATTTTTGTACAAGTGATGTTTTTACCCTTTTTCATCATCTCTTCAGGGTACAGACTCAGTAGTGGTATTGCTGGGTCAAAGGGTATATATTCTTTTTTTGTTGCCTTTGGGTGTAGTTCCAAATTTCTCTCCAGAAAGGTTGGATGAGTTCACAGCTTCACCAACAGTGTAATAGTGTCCCAGATTTCCCACAATCCTTCCAACAATGATCATTATCCTTTCTGGTTATATTGGCCAGTCTGAGAGGTGTGAGGTGGTACCTCAGAGAAGCTTTAATTTGCATTTCTCTGATAAGGAATGATATAGAGAAATTTTTCATATGATAATGGATTGCTTTGATCTCATCTGTAAATTGACTTTGCATATCCTCTGACCATTTGTCAACTGGGAAATGGCTATTTTTTTTTTAAAATGTGACTCAGTTCTCTGTATAATTTAGAAATGAGTCCTTTGTCAGAAACATTAGTTGTAAAGATTATTTCCCAGTTTAGAGTAGTGACATTTTTATAATAATGTTTTAAACTATAAGATATCTATGTGGTTGAATCTTGCAAATAAAATAAAAATTCATGCCAGATTTATAAAAGACTTAGTCAAATTTTACCAGCCATTTTTCTTTTTTTGGTTTTATTTCTTTTTTATAAAAAATTGTGCTGATTCTGGAATAAGTTAATTTTATTTGAAATTTCAAATCAAACCATCTTTTGTATTTTAATAAAAATCAAAGAAGTGTATTGATAAAATTTGAGTTTAAAATTCTTTTGTCTTCTTAATGTTGGACAAATAGTTACCTTTCCTAGTATCTTCTTTTTTGTAACATATTAATTGGGGCAGAAATTGGAGGTAAGAATGTCAAGGATAAGAGACACATATTAGAAAGCAATGAGGTCATTTTGGGTGTAGAGTTCAAGATTTTTCAATTTTCCCTTCATAAAATAATTGTAGCATTGTGATCAACTTTATAATTTTTGATTTTCCAGTTTAAATTTTCTTTGCATTGAAATATACTAATGGGATAGACTGGAACCCATCATTAGGGATTTTGAAAAACTAACACATTTCAAATATCAAGAATATAGTTTTTGGTGATCTATAGTCAGAATACAAACTGATGTAATAAACTATTTTATTGACTTAAATATGATTTTGCATTTTTAACTTATTTTATTCTTAGGTTATCTGGAAAGAAGAACAGAATAAAAATATTACAATTTTCAAAATATGCAGTAAAAGACTCTTACATTGGGAGTCTTCACACCTGGGCATGAAACCAACTCTGTCACTCTGGAGATAATTTTAAGAGCCTTGGGAAAATCAGCACTATCAACTTGCCTTGTTTGCAGAACAGCTCCAAAAGATATAAACCAGGGTAGCAACCTCTGAGGGAAAGAAGCCAGTCATCTCCAATAATTGTCATCCAAAAGACAAGGAATGCACCTTAGCTAAAGCAGATTGGCATCCTGTAGGAGAGCTAGGAAGCAACATATGGCAGAATGGAAACTGACTAAGACCCTGAACCCAAAAAGCAATAAGGGCATCACAACATGCACATATACCACAGCATAATATTTCAAGTCGTTGCACACAGCTTTCATTCATAGAATAAACTATTGTGGAACTGTATCCTGTAATCTACTTCTACAGGAGCTACAACTCCTGCCACTTAGACACAGCAGCTAAAGATCTGAATAAACAACTTCTAACTATCACAAATCTTAACATTGTCAAATGGTTCAAAATTGAAAATCTTAACATTGTCAAATGGTTCAAAATTGAAACCAGATAATATTTTAAGAGGGAAATAGCATTACAGATGATATACTATTTTTTCCATGAAACAAATATCTAGATTTTCCATCTGATACAGCTGAAAATGCTATATTTGTTGTCTCAACTTCTTTTTTTAATAAAGTTTTATTTTACTTTTTCCACTTACATGCAATGTTAATTTTTCAAACTCTTAATTTGAGAGTCTTGGAATTTTGCCCAAAGAATAATAAAACTGGTCATATCCTTGATCTAGAAACACCAATACTAGGTTTATATCCCAAAGAATTAATCAAAAATGGGAAAGGTCTCACATCTTCAAAAATATTTATAACAGCTCTTATTGGGCTTGAAATCATCCCTGTCCATTTGCAAATTTATGAATTCCCCATTTTTCTAGTACCCTCCCTTTCCTCTCCACTCTCCATGACAATGAACAATCTTGTAAAAGCTGTCAGGTACATTTGTATTTAGCATATTTATATATTAGCCATTTTGTGAAAAAGGAATTAGAACTAAGGGGAAAGAAAAAACTGAGAGAAAGAAGAGAAAAACATAAAAGAAGATTAAAAAATGTCAATATAGCAAGATTCAGACTCCTTTTCTTTTTATTTGCAAAATTACAACTACACCAACAGTGCTCTAGTGTCCCAGGTTCCCACATACTCTCCAACACTGATCATTTTCCTTTGCTGTCATCTTAGTCAATCTGATAGGTGTAAGATGGTACCTTAAAGTTATTTTAATTTTCATTTCCCCAATCAATAGTGATTTGGAGCATTTTTTCCTATGACTATAGGTAGCTTTAATTTCTTCATCTGAAAACTGTTCATATCCTTTAAACATTTATCAATTGAGGAATGACTTGTAATCACAAATTTCATTTAGTTTTAGACAGATAGAGAGAGAGAGACAGAGAGACAGAGAGACAGAGAGAGAGAGACAGAGAGAGAGAGGGGAGAGAGAGAGAGAGAGAGATTTGTTTCCCAGTTTTCTGCCTTCCTTCTTGGCTTCTGATCATGACTACATTGATTTATTAGGGAAAAAACTTTTAATTTAATGTAGTATAATAAGATTGTATTTTGTAATGTTCTCTATTTCTTGTTTGGTCATAAACTTATTATCTCTCAATAGATCTGACATAGTATTTCTTGTTTTCTTAATTGGCCCATGGTTTTGCCTTTTATGTCTAAATCTTATACATATTATGACCTTATTTGATGTGGGGTGTGAGATGTTTGTCTATATCTAGTTTTTGCCATATTATTTTCCAGTTTTCCCATTGTTTTGTTGAATAGTGTGTTCTTAGGTTAGAAGTCAATGCCTTTGGGTTTATTAAACAGCAGAATACTATAGTAATTTGCAACTGTTTCTTTTGTACCTGCTCTAATCAACAGATCCATTACTCCATTTAACCAGTACCAGGCAGTTTTGAAGACTTCTGTTTTATAATATATAGTTTTGGAATTTTTCATTTAGTTTTACCTTCCTTTGCATTTTTCCCTTTAATTACTTTGATATTTTGGGCCTTTCATTGATCCTAGTGAATTTAATGACTATTTTTCCTACTCTGTAAAATATTTTTAGTAGTTTTATTATACAAGTATTTAAATTTGGGTAGAAGTGACATTTTTATTATATTAATTCAGCCTAACAATGAACAACTGATTTTTTTCCCATTGTTTGGATCTGTTTATTTATTTCAAAAGTATTTTGTCATTGCTTCAGAAAGTTTCTGGGTTTGTTCTGAGTCATAGATTCTGAAGCATTTTATGTTGTTGTCACTTACTTTAAATGGAATTTCTCTTTCCATCTCTTGCCCTTGGTCTTTGTTCTTAAAAATGCTGATGATTTATATATCCTGCTATTGTGATGAAGTTGTGAATTGTTTTAAATAACTTTTTAGCTGATTTTCCAGGGTTTACAAAGTGTACCATTATATCATCTGCAAAAAGTGAGTTTTGCTTCCTCATTGCCAATTCTAATTCCTTAAATTTCTTTTTCTTCTCATTGCTAAAGCTAATATTTCTAATATAATGAATAGAAATGGTCATAATAGACACCCTTATTTCATGCCTGATCTTATTGGAAATGCTCCTAGTTTATCCCCATTACATTTCATGCTCACTAATGGTTTTAGCTATTATTTTATTATTATTATTATTTATTATATATTTTAGGTATTGTTTTATCATTATTATCAATTATTATTTTTAGTTATTGCTTTAGTCTTATTATTTTCAGGAAAATTCCCTTTATTCCTAAATTCTCTAGTGGTTTTAGGAGGAACAACAGTTGTGTTTTGTCAAAGACTTTTTCAGCATCTATTGAGATAATCATGTTTTCTGTTAGCTTTTACATAGAAATGGTAAATTATGTTGATTATTTTCCTAATATTGAACCATTTCTGCCTCTCTGTATAAATCCTACCTTATCACGGTGTATTATCCTAGGAACCACTTGTTGGAATCTCTCTGCTAAAGTTTTCTTTAAAATTTTTGCATCAGTGTTCATTAGGGAGATAGGTTCATAATATTCATTATTTTGACTTTTCCTGATTTAGGTATTGGTGTCAAAAAAAGAAATTTGGCAGAATTCCTTCTTCTATATTAAATAGCTTATATAGATTTGTAATTGTTTCTTAAATATTTGGTAGAATTCAACTGTAAATCCCTAATTTATAGGAAAAAATCTGGAAGTTTTTTCTTAGGGAGTTTACAGATTTTGTTTTCAATTTCCCTTTCTGAATACAGCTATTTAAGTATTTTATTTCCTCTTCTGTTAATCTTGGCAGGTTATATTTTTTAAGTATTCACCATTTCACTTATATTATCAAATTTATTGGCATACAGTTCAGTAAATAGCTCTGAATTATCAGCTTAAGTTCTTCCTCATTGGTGGTGTCTTTTCCCTTTTTATTTTTTGATGCTGGTAATTTGGTGTTCTTTCCTTTTTAAATCAGATTAACTAAGTATTTATATATTTTATTTTCATCAAACCATAAAACTTTTTATTTTGATTTTTTTTGATTTTTCAGAATTTCTTATTTGATATTTAATTGGGAATTTTTAAATTGTTCTTTTTCTGTATCTGAGTTCTTGATACTAGAGCACTATGGCTTTTTTGCTTGTAACCACAATATTTAGAAATAGCAATGCATATTGTAAGCATTGTTTTAATATTCTTTTTATTTCTCATACTATGGCTTTTCTGCTTGTTATCACAATATTTAGAAATAGTAGTTTGCATATTGTAAGCATGCTTTTAATATTCTTTTTATTACTCATATATTACTCATTTCAAAAGGTGAGTAAATGAATCAATTTCTAAGGTCTCTTCTGATTCCAAAACTCTTACCTAATTCTTAAGACAGATATCCTAACTCTATGTCTATACAGATTGAGGTGCTATTCCTTGACTTTATTGTCCATACAGGTTCATAGGATTTTAGAGAATATTTCTTCCAATCCCTCATTCTATATTTTACCTCTACACCATTTACCTTTTAGTGTAAATTGAACTTGGTATATGAAGCAAGGGAAGTTAAATTAATAAACTTTGATGAGCTTCAATTTCCTCATATGCAAAATAATTGCAATATTAGCAGCTTTTTATATGACTGCTGTTCATATTTGATATGAATAAAATAATTTGAAAATCATAGAGCATTATTATTAGTGGTATCATTTTCTTCCTTTTGCTTATGCATAGAACTCCTTATTAAAAACATATAGCAATCAACTTTCATGAACAAAATTTTGATGCTATTTATATTCTTTTCATAGATTTTGTATTTTCTTAATCCAGATACAACTTTTCTCTTAGGAGAATTCAAGTCCCATGATAGTTACTGATTTCATTTTGTCTTTCTGTTCCTCTTGCCTTGGACATATTTGTGAACAAAATAATCATTTAACAAATATTTTTTGAAGTTAATTAAATTTGTGTTGAGCAGAGGTGATAGTATTAATAGGAAGGGAGGATGGTTTTAGGAGAAGATATAAAAACAAGGAGAGGAAATGGAGGTATAAGAAAAGAAAAATTAGAATGGTCTTGTTTCAAGGTATTTGGATATCAGATCTTGACTAGAAATAGGTCACACACTACTGTTTCATCATTCTTTCATTGTTGTCAAGCAGCTACATCCAATTCTTCATTAAGAATCTACATCTACCTTCTATGCCTTTGTATGGCCAGAAAGACCATGGCAGTAGAACGTTTTCCTTTCCTCCCTAATGACAGACTAACTAGGACCATGCCTATCTTTTTAAGTATGGAATTACTTGAAAGTCTGCTATTTTGATCAAAGTTTGAGTTTCAGTGAGCTAACTGCATATGTTTCCAATTGATAGACCTAATTTATCACACTTTGCTGATCAAGCTGCATGTTTCAGCAGTCAGATTCTCAGTTTTCCAACTGAGCTACACACACTTCCCAGACAGAGAGCATAATTCAACTGTCTCTTTTTATTTTTCACAAATTTTACTGATTAGCCTTCAGCATTTTTTCAAGGAGCTGCATTATCACATACCTGCTGGCAAAACTAAAATGCTCCTCTTCTGAATCCCTTGTAGCTGAAGTCTACACTCCAGAAATGGAGTTTTTTCAAAACTCACTTTTTGCTGATTTAAAAGCACATTTCACTAGCCAAAATGTTCCTACTCCTTAATAGTGTTGCATGCTTTACTGATCATAAGTTGTCTGGTGTATTTCATTTATGCAGATTTACATAATTTCCTGATTAAACTACATATTTAATCTGTTGACCTTTACATTACATTTATCTCACTTGTACAGAAATCTAATCAAGGCACATACTTGGCTGCATTAAGTTTGTATCTTAGAATTGTACTTTACATCTGAATCTCACAGACTTTCTACTATGCCAAAAGATAAGCACACTGAGACTTACTAGAATTCCCTCTTTTCAAAATTACAGTTTAGTTCTTTTTTTAATCTTATAGTCTCCTTTTTAAAAGTTCTTTCTTTAGTTATTTTCCATATGCTTTGTTCATCTCTTTCTCTTTCTCCCTCTTGCCTCTTCTTTTCTTTCATCTCTCATCTGTTCCTTCTTACATTATTTTTCATTTTAGCTTTTAATTCTTCTTCTTTGCTCTAAGTCCTTGTTCAGTTAAAATAGTCACACCACAACTATATGAAATGTTAACACTTCAATGATTAAAGGCTCTGTGATTTGACTGAAGTAGGTCCTACCTATTACTGAATAGTTAGGTCTCATAGAGAACTGGCTGATATTAAGTACCATTCCCAGGGTCCCACAGCTATTTAAAGTACCGAAATAGTGGCATAAATCTAAGGTTTCCTGGAACTAAATTTACCATATTATAATCTCTGAAATTTCAATTCAATGCAATAACTATTTATTTAAAAACAATATGTGAGTAAAATGTTGTATTTGCATCTGAGAACATCAGGATTCAAATCCTGTCATTGAAGTATGCTGACTATATTGTGGTCAACAAGTCATTTAATTTCTTCATATACCCGGATAGCTATCAAAGGCTATATTTAAGTATTGCATTGGTAGAGAGAAATTCCTCAATAAAAATCCCCCAAAATTTAAATCAAAACAAACTAAACTAAAATATAAGAAATAAAATAAACAAAACAATGTCATTGCAAGACATTGTGCTAGCTACTCAAAGTATTTTTCTGTAAAAAAAAATTAAATAATGAAAAAGTGAAAAAAAAAGATCATGCCCTCAAGGAAATTACTTCATGAAGAAGTTCATATTCTTTGTGGTAAGATATATAGATTTCTTTTTAACCCAAGAAATATTGGGGGGGAGGCAGCTAGATGATTCAGTGAATAGAGCACTGGCCCTGGTCAGGAGAAACTGAGTTAAAATCCAGCCTCAGTCATTTAATAATTACCTACCTGTGTGACCTTGGCCAAGTCACTTAACCCAATGTATTGCAAAAACAAAAATTAAAAAAAATTATTGATGGGGAGTTAGAAATTACACAATAATGAATTTAATTTTATATTTTTATTAGATTAAAAATAAAAATAAAAAAATCATTTATATATAGAATATATGATTTAATTAATAATACAGATAGATTTGTGTGATCATCTTCAGGTTACTTAAGTTCCTGAGTACTTAGTTGATTGAACTGATCTGCAGTTATGGGATACCCCATTTAAGTGATTATTTTTAAACAAAATCGTAATGTATATAAATGGATGTTAAACACACTGGAAGACAATAACTATCCTACTCTTCTAACCAATAACAGCAATAGTACTAACAGCAGCAACAATTTTAAAGTTTGTAAAGAACGTTACAAATGTTCACTCATTTGATTCTCACAGGTTTTGAATTCCATTTTTTGTTGTTCAGGATTTCTTCAGTCATGATTAACTCTTCCTGGCCTTTAATTGTTTTATTTTGTTTTCTTTGTTTTCTTTTCTTTTTTGGCAATGATACTAGAATAGTTTGCCATTTCTTTTTCTACTTCATTTTACAGATTAGGAAATTGAGGCAAATAGGGTTCAGTAATTTGCCTAAGGTCACACAGCTAATGCCTAAAACCAATTTGTACTCAACAAGATGAGTCTTCCTATCTCCAGGCTTAGCACTCTATACATTCTACCACCATTTAACACTTTTCCAATTTTGTAAATGAGGACATTGAAACAGACAAAGGTTAGGTGACTTGCCCAGGATCTCATAGCCAGTGACAACCTGAGTCATATTTTGAACTCACATCTTTCTGATTCGAAGTCCGACATGCTATCAAACTTGCCTCATAACTGTGAAACGTGGTAACTCAGAAATTTAGGGAGACATCATAAATAAGACAATGAGATCTTTGGATTAATCCTCTACCTCAGATTTCTTCCAATGAATGATTTACATTGTCCCTTGTGTTGGGAACACAAAGAATTATTTAGGCATGGAAACTTGAAAGCTGAAAACTGAAAACACATATATGGATGGATGAATGACTGGATAGATGGATGGCTGTGTATGTATATGTGTGCATGTATTTGCCAATTATTATTAGTCGTAATGTCTGGAATTCAACTTACCTTACTCTTTTTCAATTCCTGCTTCTTGCTTCATTTCAGGAATGACGAAGATTTCTAGAATTTTAGAGTTAGAGGGGAAACATGTTAAGCAAGTCCAAACTCTCACCCTCTGCAGGAACCCCCTGCTGTAATATCCCTGGGCTGAGCAAATTTGCTTTTCTTAGTGCAACCAGAAGCTGAAACAGCCAGAAGCAAACTCCTTTTCCCTCTTTTATAACACTAACAGTACTATCTCTATTAGTTCTGGTTAACTTCAATTCCCTCTTAATGTTCCTCAATACAATAAATAACTCGATTCAAGATAACTTGACTGTTCAAAGGACTTAGCCTAATTTTAATTGCAATGAACATATGTTAGTTAAAATTGAACTATATCATGAGGATTGAAAGTATTTTTTCCTAATAGAGACTAATTCCATCTTCTTTGTTGCAACTCTTGCCCTGTTAGAATTTTTGAGATATAAAGCAGATCATCTGACATCTCCAATTCTCTGATTTCTCCTCTTTAAGATGGGGATAATGCTATTTGTAGTAGGCATATCACTTTTATGTTCATAATCAAATGTAAGGTGTGTGAATCATTATGTAAAAATATCCATGACTATAATTGATTGCTTTTTCATTTCTTTTTCTTATGAATGATTGAAACACCATGCACTAAGAAACCATTAATGGTCAAACTCTAGAGAAGCATGGAATGACTTATGGCATCTGATGTTGAGCAGAGGGAGAAGAATCAAGAGAAAAATGTACATATCAGCAACAACATTGTGAGATGAGCAACCTTAATGGAAGCTGCTCTGCTCAGTAGTTCAGAGAACTAGGACAACTTTTATTAGACTGACTATGGATAATGTGATCCCTATCCAGAGGAAGAAAAACAAAACAAAACAAAACACACACACACACACACACACACACACACACACACACACACACACATAAAACAACCCTTCAGAATCTGATGAACACTTTATTAAAAATATCTCTTAAGTATCTCTTTCCCTTAATCCTAATTCCTCATACCAAAAATAACTAATCTGTAAATATTTATCAAAAATACATATGTACAATGCCAACACTGTTTGCCACTGAGGGGAAGGGGGTGGAAAGGGAGGGTGGAAAAAAGTTTTGTAACTTAAAAAAATAGATTGTGTGCATATGGAGGAAAATATACAAATGAATGAATGAATGAATGGATGAATAAATGAATAGATAAATGAATAAACAAAAAAAGAAGCAAGTTTTATCCTTTATCAACATTATAAATTGGCTTTTTACAGACTACAACTTTGCTCACACTTCTTCATTCAACAACAATAGCAATTTTTTTTTAAAAAGGTACATTTTCTTTAACCTTGTCACCCCTTAAAGTTATAATACTGTTTTCATTCCTTTACCTAGTTAACCTTCCAGAAATGGCTATTTATAATTTTTCCTTCTATTTTTCAAATACTTACACACTTCTTTACCCTTTATAATATGTCTTTTGATTTTATTGTTTCTATGAATTTCTTCTTCTAAAATATATTATTGATTGTCATATCTAATTTCCTCATAGCCTTTATCCAACTTGATTTTGATGAATTTTTAATATTGTTGTACATTCCTTTTTTTTCCTCTCTCATGTTCTCTCCCTGAGAAGATTTACTTGGAAAGGATTTTTGTAGAAGATATGATTTAATTGAGATTAGAAGAAAATCAGGGCATCTAGAAGTTAGAAATGTGGACTATCTGAGGTGTTAAGGACAGCTAGTAAAATATTCAGAGGGAGAAGTTTCCTTGTTCTATGGGAGGGACTCTAAGCAAACTAGAGTCATTATAATGGATGCCTAGAGGTAAATAGTTATATGTATAAAAAGAATTGAAAGGCAAGTAGAGATAAGGATAAGATGGGATTTAAAAGACAAGGAGAAGATTTTATATTCATTCAAGGAAATAATGAGTCCTTGGATTTTATTGAATAGAGAAAGGATGGTCAGATCTATGCTTTAGGAAGAACAATTTGACAGTGAAAGAATGGATTAGAGTGGGGAGAGACTTGGATCAGAGGCTAAATAGAAGGCAGTTGCAAAAGTCCAGTCTAGAGGTTTTGAGAGCTTAAATCATAGTGCTGAAAATGTAAGAGGAGAGAAGAGTCCATATACATTCAGGTGGAATCTTGACAATTAATTGGAATAGAATTTGAGAGAAACTGGGGAGTTGATGACCTCCAGTGAGAAAGGTGGTGATTCACTTGAGGGCAATAAAAATATGGCAGAGTTGGATTCTGAAGGAAAAATTAGGGTTTCAGTTTTTGATACATTGTATTTAAGATTCTAGGGGATATCTAACTTGAGATATCTAATTGCTAGTTGAATATGCGAGACAGGAATTCATCAGAGAGGTTATGACTGCATAAGTTGATTTAAAAATTATCAGCTAGGAAGTGAGAATTCATTCAATGCAAGCTGATGAGATATCAGGTGAAATAGTATAGAGGAAGAAGAGAAAAGACTCCAAGACAAAGGATCATCAGCTGGCATAACCTAGATAAAACTCTAGGAGAAAAGACAGACAATGATAAAATAATCAGAAAAGAACAGTATAATAACCTAGAAAATGACAAATATCAAGAAAAAGGTGATTGATAATCTCAAAGGTTGCAGATAGCTCAAGTATGAAGATTGGGAAAACATCTTTTGTTTTGGCATTTAAGAGTAAGTTAGTTACTTTGGAGAGAGCAATTTTTATCAGAAGAAGTCAGAAGTCAGACAAAATAAATATAAGGTAGTTAAATCCAATGTAGATAGGGTGGGTGGGCACTATTAGTTGAAGTGATCAAGGTGAAGCATAATAGAATTTAATCAAAGTCTTGAGAGATTCAAGGTAATTTATGAGTAGAAAGTGTGGACATAATATATTTCATGAATAAGAAAAATTCTTTACAAAGGCACAAAAATGGAAGATGGAGTATTGTTTGTGAGGAAGAGCAAAAAGTCCAATTTAGCTGCACCAGAGAAAGCAGAAAGGAGAATAATTCATAATGAGTTTGGAAAAATAAGTGGGGATAAGTTTGAGAAGGGTTTGAAAGCCCCCCCCCCAAAAAAAAATTATATGCTTCTGTAGAGGCAAGAGTAAGCAGATTGAGTTTAATTTCAGGTAAGGCCCTATAACTCAGGCCATACTCAATAGATTGGCAGTTATGTGGAGGATTGATAATACTGAAGGGTGACTTGAGATAGGGAGATCAATTAGAATGTCACTTAATAACTCATTTCTATGAAGATAACTGCAATCTTTATAGCTAGCCTTAATCTTTCTCACGAACACTAGCTTCAATTGCATGCTAGGTATTGCCACTTGGGTGTTCTGTCAATATTTCACAATCAACATGCCCTAAACAAAACTCATTACCCTTTCCCCTAAATCCACATCTTCCCAAAATATTTATATTTCTGTTATATTTTCCACCAGCTGACTCATCAGTTTTTTAACTTGAGGTCTTACCTCTTTCCTATCCCTCACTGTGTTCAATTTGCTTCTAAATCCTGTCAGTTCTATCTCTGTATCTTTCACACCCACCTCATCTTTTCATTTGAATAACTCTCATATTAAATTAACCCCTTTTAACCTTTGATCTGGGCTATTCTTAATGATTGTTAATTAGTATCCAGGCCCCTAGAATCTTTATTTATCAGAAGCATACTCAGAAAGAGCCTCACTAAAACAGGAGACTAACAGAGTTAATCCCTTCTTTAAAAAATCTTGAGAATTTCTTCTGAAACTTTTCCACCTTACATTTGAACTCCTCAATAATCTGACTCCCACACACATTTTAGTGTTATTTCCAATTGCTTCACTTTAGTAGTCTAAGTTACAGTCAAATTGTTCCAGGAGATCTTTACCTAAACTCAACATTTCTTATTAAACATCTGGATGATGATGATGGTCTTTATTCTTCATTCTTGAGGAAGACCTTGTAGTCAAGGAGGTGATACCATGACAAGCATATGAATTGGATTAGAGTGAGGGGGGGATTGATACCTCATTTTTTTCCTCCAGAGACATCTGGATTCAGTGATCAAATATGAATCAGGACAGCTGGAGATGCCCTTGGATGCAGGACATTCAGGGTTAATTCACTAGCCCAGGGTCATGAAGCTAGTAAATGTCAAGTGTCTAAGGCTGAATTTGAACTCAGGTCTTAAAGACTTAAGGATCAGTGCTCTAACCATTGTGCAACCTTGTTACTTGGATAATCATACACATGTGGTTAATCATTCAAACCTTGTAAATTCCTAATTTCCACCTAATTAAAACACCAGATTTTAGAACAGAAATCATCCAGTAAGAATTTGCTTAATAAAACATGTAACAAAAAGGGAATACCTTTTATGGGAAGGGAATAAGAATCATTTTTCACATATGTCTGATACATTTATTGCTTTTACTTGTTTTATTTAAGTGTTGTAAGGGAGGTCTTCTGGTGGTGGTGACATTAATGAATAGAGAAGGAAATACCAAAAATATAACTTCAACAAAAAAATCTTTGAAATCCATCAGCCAATATGGCCAATAAAATAAACCAAATAAAAAAAAATGAAGCAACTTGCCCAAAACTTTGAGAGAAAGAAAACAATGAGGTATTTCATTAAATTTAATATTCCATTAGAGAAATATATTAGAAGAGCATAGATTTCTGGAAATTTTTTTCCTTTAATTGTATTTAAATATTTTATTCACACATGTGTCTTACACACATATGTGGACATACACATAATATAGATTCATGCCTGCACACATAATATGTATATATATATATAAATATATATATATATATATACATATTATGTGTGTGTGTGTGAGTGTGTGTGTGTGTGTGTGTATTTAAGACTGGCAGGAAGGACTAAGAGAGAAAGTTTTCTGATTAATCACTTTTTTACCTTTTCATGTTAGGAAAAAAACCAAGCATATATATATATAGTATAGTATAGTATAGTTGGGGAAAAGAGCTCTATCTGGAATCAGGAAGTACTGAGTTCAAACATTGCCTTATTAGCTATGTAACTCTTAATTTTCTCCTCTGAAAACTGTCTCACAGTACTAATGCAATATTCAAACAAGATAATATTTATTTATCTTCCATCAAAACTTAGGTTTGTTGTTGCTTTTATGACACTTTATCTCCTTCGAAAGAAATAGTCTTTCCTTCTCCAAATTACCTAGTGTGGTTGTTATCCATATACACACTTTATTTTACCAATGAAATTCAAAGTCTTTGAGGGTAAAGAATTATTTGTTTTTATCTTTGGATTCCTAGGGGAAGCAGCTTGGTGATACATTGGATTGACATAGCACACAGAATCAGGAAGCTATGAGTCCTAATCCAAAAATTAACTAGATTCATGACACTGGGCAAGTCATTTAACCTCAGTCCATTTAACCACAGTAATAAGACCAAACTCCCACAGCTGATGTGAGAATAAAATGAATTAATGGTTGTGAAATGCTTAGCAAACCATAAAGTACCAGAGAAATACAAACTTTAATGAGTACAATTATTTGTATTATTGTTCCATACTACACTATTTACATATGATTACATATTCTTTCATATAATTAAACATAGTATATAATTGCATACATTTGCTAAAATGTATATTTATTGTTATTTTATATATCATTATTATTAGCTGGTATCATCTTTTACACATTGAAAGTAATTATATAAAATTTATTTCATTGATTTGAATTGTGAGACTACTCAGCATGTGCTACCAAATATTGTGGCTTGTCTTAGTTCAGATTTACAAACTTTTGTGCCTGGATATTGTTAATAAAGTATAAAGAGGGATGGTTAAGAGCAAAAAGGAGGGAGGGAACAATTTATTCAGCAGCTACTAAGTAATCAAGACTGAGTTAAGAACTTTCCAAGTGTTATCTCACATGATACTCAAATCAACACTGGAAGAAAACATTTGAGTGTCTAAAATCACTTCTAAACAGGGGTGGCTAGGTGGGGCAGTGGATAGAGCACTGGCCCTGGAGTCAGGAGTACCTGAGTTCAAATGTGACCTCAGACACTTAATACTTACCTAACTGTGTGGCCTCAGGCAATCCGCTTAACCCCACTGCCTTGCAAAAACCTTAAAAAAAATCACTTCTAAACAGTAGAATATTGAGGTGAGTGAATAAGAATATACAAATGACATATATAATTAGAGATACATTCACATTTGTGTTGATTCATCTGTTTATTTAAGTTATAAACACCCAAATAGACAATTTTGACTTTGCAAAGCATCAGAATGTCCCTATTGTTAATATTTTCTGATGACCATAACAACCCATGTAAAGAAAGAAGAAACATTTTCTATAATTATGAACTGTGGAATTATTTTCTATAATGAATTATAATTTTTGCTTAAATCAAAAACATGCATAAAGAGATATACTTACATCTCATTACATTTGTAAAATCAACTCATAATTCATTTCCATTTTTATTCTGTTTGTTTCTTAAAAAGTAAGTTTCGCTTACTGACAATAAGACTTTTTCCTCCTTTTATGTTGATGAACTATGGAACAATCTTTTCCAACATTTCCAGCTGTGCAAACTTCATTCCAAATTTCTATCTCATTTAAAAGATCGCTTATTTAAAGATGTCTTTAATGTGTGAATCTTGCTGGCTTGTATTAACTTGTAATGTGAAGTAAGGCATGTTTTGATCCTTGGATCAAAGATGCTGAGAATGTTATTGAAATGGATTTTGAAGGCTCAATAAACAGCTCCACATTTTAGAGCATTGTCATCAACTTTTAAAAATGTAATTAACAATTCACTATTACATTTAATAGTATATCTTTTAAGTATACCTACAATTTGGCATTCTATACGTGGGGCCAAGATATTAAAAAAATCTATTTTTCCTATCAAGACACCAAATAACTCTTTACCTCTTTACAGATCTAAAGAGAAAATTAACTTACTTTCAAAAATTATTTATTTATACAAGATGATGCAATTATATCTGTGAAAATATCTTCTCTATTAATGCAAACCACTAGCCTCCTGACTTAATACTTGGTCTTAGAATGTGCTTAGGGCTGAAAAATTGACCATAATTGTACTATTGAAATGATAAGATTCTGCATTCAGCTAGGCTGCTCTTTAGACAGTAGTTTCTCAAACTGGTCCATATTTGAAACCTTTCCTAAGAAGTACGTCTTTAATGTGTAATCATGCTCAACTCCTTATTCTCCTTCACCACAAATATTTATCACATCCATCTAAACATTATATGAGCCCTTCTTACCATTCACATAGTGGTCACCATGGTCTTCTTTGATGCTGGCATACCATTCCGGACTAAAGTTCTCCAAACAGCTTTTTAGAATGCCCTTGTACTGATTCTTTCTTATGAGCATTCTATAAAATAGTCTTTGAACTAAACATAAGTTTGGTATTCAGGTTACATTTAGGAGGTAGAGTGTGGTCAATGATGGAGATGGGGAAGATAATGGATTATTTTTCGGATATGTTAAGTTTGAGATGTCTATGTGATATACAATTTAAGATATCCTAAAGGCAATTCTATACTAGTAAGGCCTTGTTAGACTTTTGAATTGATTTCACACATCAATACACACATCTATACATACAAAATTAAATAATTCAATCTTATTTATAGTTATGTGAACTAAATAGACAAGACTGACCAAAAATTATACTTGGAATAGAATTTCTAGAAGACTTTTGGTGCTGAAAGTATGGAATGTTATTAAAATATTTTTATATTTAATTAAATTGTTGTAAATAAAGTATTTTGAATGAAGCATTTTAACATTTTACTCTAACTCCCTTCTATGTGTTAACTCTCAGTGATCATAATAAGTATATTTTTCAATTCAATTCTTGGTAATAATTTCTCATATGATAAAGATAGACATAAGACCTGACTAAGCAAAGAAATTTTGTCACCAAAGAATCATAGCGAATGTGAATGTCTGTGCTTACCTGCTGACAGACACGAATTATAATCCATATTTCATTTATGCCATATTCTGCACTAGAAGACAGTCTTGCAGAAATTTAACACCCTTCTCAGTACCTTTTTGCCTAGAGACCTTTCTGTATTTGACAGAATAATTTTTTCCCCATTACTCATCAAATAGTAAATCAATAATCATTCCCTCCATTGGAGTTGGGAATAGCATTCAACACTGAAATTTAACAAGTAGGTTGCTTATTTCAGGCATCAGGTCTTCCTTATATCTTGTAGCTCTGATAGCTATTGTCTTTCATTCTACTTAGATCAATAGTATCATCTTCACTCAAACTGTTTGATAGAAGGCATCTTCAGAGATAACAGAGCAAGATAATATTCATTTAGAGTCTTATTCTCAACTTTCTTAATATTTCTGGTAGTTTATACAAATAGAAAATATAATTTAGTGTCTTTGTGAAAACTAACAAAAATGAATTCATTAGAATAAATAAATATGAATTCAATTTGTAAAATGTGTTGGGGTCAACATTTAGAAGTGACTACTATGGAGTAATAAATTGGAAAAGCATTTTTGAAAAATTAGTTTCTGAGGCTTCTCAAATTTCAGTTATTTTGCATAGTGAATAATGATAGCAGAGTAATTAATAATGATATAAAATATATTTTTCTTAGCACCACCCTTGAAAGGTGATGGGATAGTAATCATACAAACTTGTGTGAAAATGCATACTCAACTCACAGAGGAGAGCAGTTTTTTTTTTTACATGGTATCAAAATGCTTATATAGAGCTTACAACTTGTGCCAAATGTCTCTATCTTCCAACTTAATAGGGCAAGTAGCTATGGTCTCATCCCATTGATACTAACCTTTCCCTGATGCCAACTGATATAAGAGATAGGCCAGGTCTATTGTCACATTTTCACTTTAAAGACCTCAGTTGTATTCTAATTCACACAGAGAATAATGAAGAATCTTTGAAGAAAATATGATACTGAATTTTTATCATAAAATGAGACTGAGAAATAACTATGCAATGGCCATCAAGTATATGAGAAGAGTTTTGTGAAAAGAGAGTTAGGTAGATCATGTGAAAAAGAATACAAAAAACTGTAGTTGATATTTTGAATAAAAGAGAGAAATATTTCCTACCTCTAGGATAAGCTTTTTTGATATTGATGTAATGAGTGAGACAAACTGAGTAATCTTTATCATGATTTGGAGATCAATTCAAGGAACCAAATGGCAAAGGATTTATGAAAGAAAGGGGAGTTCATATGCTGCTTATCTCAAACAAATTATTTTCACTTCCTAACTCTGATTAATTTCATTATCTTCTTTCTTTTAATTATTCAACTTATCTTTAGACTGCCTTGTTCATAGTTTTACATGTTGTCTCCACCATTAGATTGGATATTCCTTGTGGGTCCTTGTCTCCATTTGTATTGCTAGTGTTTTACAAAGTACAATAAATGTTTATTAATTTATTGATTACTTTAGAAAAAGTAGCTAAGACCATACCAAAGTTATAGGTTTATGAATGCCCATAATTAAAAGGACTTTGGTGTCCTTTTCCACTCACTACTAAATATTAAAGAAATCAATAAAGTGGGAATTTTATCTTGTATTGTCTACACTTATTCACAAAATCATTGACTTAGGAAGTAAGGAACTTCAGGAGTTGCATTTATACTATCCACCAAATGTGGACTTGTGGTCTTAAAAATTTGACATTTATATAATATATAGTTTAGAAATTATCCCTTTATCAGAACCTCTAACTATAAAAATGTTTTCTAGTTTTCTTCATTACTTCTAGCATTGATTTCATTGGTTTTAATTTATGCAAAACCTTTTCACTTTAATTTAGACAAAAATATCTATTTTGCATTTAACTTTTTTTATCTCTCTTTTGTTCATATATTACTTCCCTCTCCATAGATCTTATAAAGTAAACTATTCCTTGTTCTCCTAATTGAATTATGGTATCACCCTTTTAATCTAATCTAATCTTTTTTAACCTAAATCCTTTACCTATTCAAGCTTTTCTTGGTGGTAAATGGTATGAGATGTTGTTCTATGCCTACTTTCTTCCCTGGTATTATGCAGTTTTACCAACAATTTTTTCCAAACAATGTGTTATTGTCCCAAAAGATGAAGTCTTTGGGTTTATCACATAGAAGGTTACTAGAGTTATTTACTACTATCTTTTTTTTTTTGTTAAATATATTCCACTGATCCACATTTCTCTTAGCCAGTATCAGACAGTTTTGAAGATTGCTACTTTATAATAAAATTTTAGTATAGTATGTCTAGGTCATCTTCCCTTGCATAATTTTAACTAGTTCTCCTGATTTAAAAAAAAATAGATTTTTTTAACTTTGATCTTCCTGATAAATTTTTCCTAACTGTATAAAATAATTGATGGTAGTTTTATTGGTATTGCACTGAATAAGTAATTTTATTTCAGTAAAAGTGTCATTTTCATTATATTAGCTCAGTCTACCCATGAGCAATTAATATTTTTTCTAATATTTTAGATCTGACTTAATTTTTGTGAAAGCATTTTATAAGAGCCTCATATAATTTCTGGATTTGTCTTGGGGGGTAGAATCCCAAGTATTTTTGTGATGTCTATAGTTGCTTTAAGTAGAATTTCTCTTTCTGACTTGTTGTAGGGTATTATTTGTAATATATTGAATTCTAATGATTTAAGTAGATTTATTTTATATATTCCAATTTTTCTAAAGTTGTTTATTTTTTCAAGTAGTTTTTTAGTTAATTTTCTAAGATTTTCAAAAAATGAGAGCTTTGTTTCCTCCTTGCCTATTCTAGTTACTTCAATTCTTTTTTTTTTATTGCTAAAGCTAACACTTCTGATATAATATTGAATAATAGTGGTGATAGCAGGCATCCTTGTTTTACCCTGATCTTATTGGGAATGCTATTAGCCTATCCCTGGTACATACAATGGTTGCTGAGGATTTTGCTGGATATTATTTATCATTTCAAGGAAAATTTCATTTATTCCTCTGCTTTCTGAAGTTTTTAATAAGATTAGGTACTTTATTTTCTAGAAAGTTTCTTCCAGCCTCCATTGAGGTAATCAATTATTTTCTTTTAGATTGCTATTGATATGTTCAATTTTGTTAATTTTTTCCTAATATTGCACCATTCCTGCTTTCTGCAATAAATTCTACCTGCTCATAATGTATAATCCTAATGATAAATTTTATTAATCACCCCACCAACAGTCTATGACATCCTTTAACTAATTTAACTGGTCCTCTAAGAATTTGTATGCCATGTCACTTGGTACATATATATTTAATATTGATATTTCACTGTCCATGGTACTTTTTACAAGGTATAGATTTCTTCCCTCTCCATTGTAGTTAGATCTATTTTTACTTTTCCTTTATCTAAGATCAGAATTGCTACCCCTGATATTTTTGTTGCTTCAACTGGAGCATTATATTGTTTCAGTATTTTTCCTTTACTAATTTGCCTCAAATGTTTTCTTGTAAACAAAATATTGTAGAATTCTAGTTTTAATCTATAATGCTATCTGCTTCTGTTTAATGGCAGAGTTCATTCCATTCATATTCACAGTTATAATTACTAACTTTGTATTACCTTCTATCCTATTTTCTCTATTTGTACTTTTCTTTCTTCTTTCTCCATATCCCTTCTCACCAGTGTTTTGCTTCTGACCCCCAACTCCCTCAATCTGCCTTACCTTCTATCAATCCCCTGTTTTCTTTCCTTTTTCCTTTGCTACTCCTACCCCCCCTACTATTAGCCCCTCTTTTCCTTTTCATTTCTATTTTCCCCTCTTAATTTTCTATAGTTAAGTTACATTTCTAAACCCAACTGATCATAAATGTCATTCCCTCTTTGAACCAAATCCAATGAGTAAGATTCAAGCAATTCTCTCTCCTTACCTTCTTTCCCTGTACTGTAATTTGTCTTTTGTGCTTCTTTGTGTGATGGAATTTGCCCTATTACAGTTCCCCTTCTTCCTTTTCCCAATTCAATTCTTTATTTGTCATAATTATTTTTTATCACCATATCAAAATCAACTTATGTCCATGACCTGTAAGTATATTTTTTCTAGTATTGATATAGTTCTCAAGCCTTACATGTATCATCCTCCCATTTTGGGGGATGAAATTAGTTTAATCTTATTGAATAACATTTTTTCTTTTCCACTATTTACCTTTACATATACATATACATATATATATATATATATATACATATAGAAAAACGTATACATACACACACACACACACACACACACACACACACACATATATATATACTCTATTTATAGTGATAAAGCTTGATTCTTTGGAATGACTGTCAGCATGTAATAAACTTTAGCACAGTGCCAATTTAATAAATAAATTTGAAATTTTTAAAAAATGAATATATATATATATATATTGAATTTTCAATTCATCTCTATTCTTTTCATCAGGAAAATATGAAAGTCATTTATTTTGTGAATGCCCACCTTTTCCCCTAAAAGTGTATGCTCTTTTTTCTTGGATAATTTTTGGTTATAATCCTGGCTCCTTTGCATCTAGAATATCATCTTTCAAAACTTTAATGTTGATGCTGCCATGTCCTGCAAAATACTGACTGTGATTCCTTGTTATTTTAATTGTTTCTTTCTGAATGACTGCAGTATTTTCTCCTTGACCTGACAATTCTGGTATATGGTTCTTATTATCTTTGGAGATTTCATTATGGTGTTTTTTTTTTTAACTTGGGATTATTTTTTCTTTTCTTTTTTTTTTACCCCAGTTACATGTAAAAACAAGTCTGAATTCCAAACTCTATCTCCTCCACCCCACCCCACCCCCCATCAAACAAGCCTATCACTTGGTCTCTGCCAAAAATGTGCAGCCAAGAAACACAACAATACAATTGTCATGTGGCAAAAGTAAACATAATCCCCCCCCACCCAAAGAAAGAAAACCTCAAGAAAAAAAAAGTGGGAAAAAAATTGTACTTCAATCTATATTCTGACACCATGATCTCCCTCCTTGGGTGAACAACATTCCTTATCATAAGTCCATCAGAGAAACCACCTCAACCCTTTTCCCACAGTAGCTATTGCCAGCTGTACTTCCTTCCATCCCATTCCCCCCACCCCCATCCACTCCATTCTCTCTCTCCTTTCAACCTGCCCCTCTTCAAAAGGGTGCTGCATCCAACTACCCTCTCCCTTGATCCTCCCCTCCCCCATCACTTACACCCAACCCTCCCATCCCCCTCCTCATCCACTTTCCTTCAGATCTCCAGAAACATTTCCCATAAGAGCAAAGACCCACTCATTTTCCTCTCTCCCCCAATTCCACTCCACTAGGAAAGTCCTCTTTTGCCCCTTTTCTGTGAAATAACCTAACCAATTCCTCCTCTCCTTGCCCTACCTCCCAGCAAAATCATTTCTCATCCATCAGCTTCATGCTCTTAATATATTATCCCTTATAATTCCACTCCCTCCTGTTCTCCATTTATACATGCACCCTCCAACTATCCTAAAAAGTGAGAAGGTTCATAGGAGTTATCATTATCATCTTCCCATACAGCAATACAAGCAGCCCAACATTACTAAGTCCACAATTTACCCTTTCCATTCATTTGCCCTCTCCTGCCTCACTGGAGTCCTGTACTTGAAGATCAAACTGTTCAGCTCTGGTCTCCTCATCAGAAAAGTCCCAAAGTCCCCTCCCTTGAAAGAGCACATTCAGCCCTGCTGAGGGGTTTATTCCTGGCTGCATTCCAAGCTCTTTTGCCTTCTAGAATATCATATTCACAGCCCTGTGAGCCCTTAATATAGATACTGTCAAATCTTGTGTTATCCTGACTGTACCTCCATGATATTTGAATTGTTTCTTTTCCTTGAACTCTGAGTTCTGAAATTTGACTATAATATTCTTGGCAGTTTTCATTTTGAGATCTCTTGTGGGAGGTGATTGGTGGATTCTTTCAATTTCTATTTTACCCTCTGCTTCTAGGATATTAGGGTAATTTTCCTGGATTATTTCTTGAAAAGTGAAGTCTAGGCTTTTTTGTTTTTTAATTTTTCAGTTAGTCCACTATTTTTCAAATTATCTGTCCTATGTCAGTTTTGTTTTGGGGTTTTTTTAGGTTTTTTCAAGGCAAACGGGGTTAAGTGGCTTGCCCAAGGCCACACAGCTAGGTTATTATTAAGTATCTGAGGCTGGATTTGAACTCAGGTACTCCTGACTCCAGGGCCAGTGCTCTATCCACTGTGCAACCTAGCCGCCCCATCAGTTGTTTTTCCAATGAGATATTTCATGTTTTCTTCTAGTTTTTCATTCTTTTGAATTTATTTTATTTCTTCTTGAGTTCTCAAAAAGTCATCAGCTTCCCTTAACTCCTTTCTACATTTGAAGGAATTATTTTTCTCCAGAGAGCTCTTGTATCTCCTTTTCTATCTGGCCAATTCTGCTTATTATGGCATCCTTCTCCTCATAAGCCTTTTGGATTGATTTTTCCATTTTACCCAAACTGGTTTTTAAGATATTATTTTCTTCCATATTATTTTTTGTAATTCCTTCACCAGAATGCTTTGATTTTCATAATATTTATTTTCATGATTTACCTGCATCACTCTCATTTCTCTTCCTATTTTTTTTCTCTACCTTCCTTATTTGATTTTCAAAATGGCATTAAACCTTTTTTCCTCAGCCTGGGGCCTCAGACTGCAACCTGGATCTGAGTATGGGCAAAGTCATAGATTCTTGCCTCAGGGATAGCAGAGAGAGACATCTGAAATTTCCCCCAACCCCCTTTCCATCTCTGGGCTGAGCACTCTGAAAGCATCTGCCCAGTGACTCCCTGCTAGTGGCTCCCCAAACCTGCTCCTGCTTCCTGGGGCCACATCTGGGCTGAGCTGATTTACCTTCTCACTCTGGTGCAGCAGAGTTTTCTTGTGGAACTTCCCAGTTGTCCTTGGCAAACCCTGGATTGTGAAGTCTTGAAAGTGTCACTTCTGCCTTGGACCTAGGCATTTCCAGGGACCCAGGTGCCCTGTGGTTGCTCCTGGATAGCTGAAGCTGGTTTGTTCCTGGCCAGGGCTGTGTGGGGCACTTTCTAACCCTGGAGTAACAGATCCTTTCTGTAGATCTTCCAAGTTGTCTTAGATTGGAAAATTGTTTCACTCATTCTTTCTGTGGATTCTTCCACTCTAGAATTTGATTAAAGCCATTAGTTAAAGTATTTGGAATGGTTTGGGGAAGAGCTTGTAGAAGTTCCTGCCTCCACTCCACCATCTTGACTCTTCCCCCCTGGTGTTTCTTTCAGGAGTTGATCAATATATTATTTCACTGACAATTTAATCCTCTGGTTCTAGGATAATGGGGTAGTTCTCCTTGAAGATATATTGAAAGATATTTTCTAGGTTTTTTTTGATCAAGGCTTTCAGATAATTCAATAATTTTAAAGTTGTCTTTCATGCATCTATTTTTCTATCAAGTCATGTTTTTGAATTACTTGACTGATTCTTATTGTCTCTGAAGAGTCATTAGCCTCCACTTGCCAATTCTAATTTTTAAGGAATTGTTTTCTTCAGTTAGCTTTTCTATGCCTTTTTTCATTTGACCAATTGTATTTTTCTAGGAATTATTTTCTTTTTACATTTGTCCAATTCTATATTTAAGGAGCTGTTTTCTTCAGTGTATTTTTTTTCCATCTGACCAATTATGTTTTTGAGAGTTTTCTTTTTCCATTTGCCCAATAATATTTTTAAACATGTTTTCTTTAGCCATTTTTTGGTCTTCTTTTTTTCCAAGCTGTTGATTCTCTCTTGCATATTTCTCATTTATTTTTGCTATTTTTCTACTTGATTTTAAAAGTCCTTTTTGAATTCTTTGAAGAAGTCTGTTTGATCTTCAGACTAATTCATATTCTCGCTGGGGTTTCACATGTACTTTTCCTGCTGTTCTTTTCTGAGATGATCTAGTGATCTTCCTTATCACTATAGTAATTTTCTATGGTCAAGGCTTTTTTTTTTCCTGTTTCTATTTTAGCTATTTTGAACTCTGGTCCAGGGTCAAAATTGATGCTTTCTAAGCATCTTCTAATGGAAAACTAATCATAGACTTTTCAGGGATCTCAAGTGCTAGAGGTTTCTCTGTTCCTCTAGAGTTGCCTGTTTAGTTGTGATGTCTGCACAGGACTTCTGAGACTCTCAACTTGTTGACTGTACAGATGTTGGAGCCACCACAGAAGACCTGCTGTACCATTAACCCACTTCATCAGAACATAGGGTTTCCTCATATCTGAGTGAGATAGAGCTTTCCTGAAATCTTTCCAAGATTTCTTAAACTGGAAAGTGCTCCATTCTGTATTTTTGTGTATTCTGTCACTCCAGAATCTGTTCAAAGACTTGATTTAATGTTGGAAGCTTAAGGAAGTTCTTAGCTTTTCTTCACCGTCTTATCTCTACCTCTCTCAAATTAGTCTTAGAATCTTAGAGTTTACCTAGAGCATTGTGTGGTTAAGTGACATGTCCATGCTTAATCTGGCAAGTATTCCTGACTCTAAGGCCAGATTTCTCATAATAACATCATATATAGCATTTCATTTGGCATTCATTTCTTTCTTGATCCAACAACTTGTACATAAATTTCATATCATTGCTCTTTTTGGAGACATAACAAGTAGAGGTAAAATACTTATCCCTGATATAATGGACTTTACAGACCATTAAGAGAATAAAACACAAACAAGATTACAATATTGCATTTATTTGAAAGTTACAAAATTAAATTTTATGAAATTAGCAGAGAGAGATAAAGGATATTACATAAAGGAGATACAATTTGATTGGGCTTTAAAGAATGCTTAAAGTTTATATAGGTGAAAATGGGAAAATAGACATTCAAGTCACTAAATATGCAAAGAAAGAAAGGGAAAGTACCCTCTGGAAATATTGGATATAAAACAACCCTTTCTGACTAAATAAGAGAAAGTAGGGTAATGTAAAATTTACTAAGACTAGAAAATTATGATGGTTATAGTTTTTAGAGAGCCTGGAATGTCCTGAAAATGAAAATGAATTTGGTTCAAAACATTAATTAATTAACTACAATGTCATTATGAAAAACCTACATCATCTGGGAAGTTTGATAAACACTGTTTTTGCAAATTCAAACTAAAACTCCTGCCATCAAGAAACTCACTTGTTTTTACTGAAAATATAATATTTGGACTCCTATGCACACATAGATCTGTGAATGTGTTAATTTTAAATATTAACTGTTGTCTAATCAATTGTCCTCCTTGTGTGGATATTAAGTAGTAAAATGCAAAACATAATACTTATCTAAGTTAAATTTCTACATCTGCTTTGGTCCATTATTCAAAATTTTCAGGATCATTTGGAATTTCAACTCATTAATATATTATACAAGTCCTTTTCATATTCAAGTAACCTTATAAATGTTATCATGTCTTTTTATTTCATATTTTCTTTGAGAGAAAGGTTAAAGGTGAGCACCTTAATTAGTACATTAACCCTCTCACCTAATTGAATTGAAAAATTCTTCAGGGTAAGAGCTAATTTTTTTTCTTTTCAGGTTTTTTATTTTTGGCAAAGCAGTGGGGTTAAGTGACTTGCCCAGAGTCACACAACTAGGTAATTATTATGTGACTGAGAACAGATTTGAATTCAGGTCCTCCTAACTCCAGGGTCAGTGCTTTATCCATTGTGCCATCTACCTGCACAGGGCTAATTTTTAAAAATATTTCTTTGTGCCTTTTAGCATATCTAACATAGTATAATATAATATAATAATAATAATATAGTATAATAATATAGTAGATTCTATGTAGATGATACAAAGTGGATAGTTTTCAATGTAAACTAGTAAAACATAAGTTTTAATATAAATTAGTAAAACAAAAGTTACTTTTACAGAATATGGTTGGTCTCTTCTAATCTACTTATTTATAAATAGTTTGGATTCTCAATAATGAAATTTTCTGATATCTATAATTACTTTAATTAGGTAATGACACCAGACAATATATGGTTGCTTTTTCTATTGCATTCTTCATAAATCACATTTCTTCCAGGTACAACCCACTCACCATCATTGTTATATAATATCCTTCTGAATTATACTAGGCCCTGATAACTGCCTTAGCATTCAGTTGTAGTACCTAAAAACAATAAACAAAATGAACAAAAGGTTAGAATTAGGGTGAGATATATAGCAGAAAATTTACAATTCCCTTAAATCCTTTCTATAAATGAATAGCAGAGCTCAGCTTAAAGTTCCATTTTCTAGATTTTCAACATTCTGTCTAATAAATTCCAATAGATCAGTGAGTTTGGGGAGGTGGAAGATTCTTTAGTTCAGAGTACTGAAATAAGAAGATTAATCATTGAGAAAAAATATTTTTGAAGGGGAAAAGGATAGGGAAGTGAGTGGGAGGTTTTCAAGTGTGGACAAAATAAAAAAGTCTTTAAGAAAAAGTTAGAAACAAGTAAACAAGGAAGACTAATTTTACGTCTGGTGCATGCAATTTTGTGAGGTGTTAGAATCAGATGTCAATGTTTTAAGCTGACTAATCAGTAGCATAATAGAGAGCTGAATTTGGAGTATGGAAGATCTTGGGTTCACATTCAGTCTCAGACACTTATCAGTTGGGTGAACATAGGCAAATTAATAAACCCCTTTCAAATCCAACTTTTCATCTGTGAAAAGGGGACAATATTAGCTTTCTAAGATTTTAGTAAAGAAAAAATGAAATATCTTAAATGTGCTATATAAATGCTATAAAAGAGTAAATTAATGAATAGTATCCTCCACAACTAAATATGAATTGATGAAATCTTTTCTCCTTCTCCTCTTCCTCCCAAATCTCTCTCTCATACATCTAAGGACAGATTCTACTTTTGGACATGAAATAACTGTTAATTCCTTATTCTAAGATATATTTAGATGAACTAAATATGATGTTGTATCTTATTTATAATTAATTCAAAAATATATAACATAAATAATTCTGAAGAACTACAAAATACACATCTTTGACTTGCTAAATCATAAGAAATACATTCTAAAATGTGCCAATAAAGTGTTTTCATTGTTCTTCTTAGTAGTTCCTCTGAACTTTCCTCCTTAACCTAGTCATGCCATTTCATCTTGTAAGTCAATTCTCATTAACTGTCATTGTACAGAATAGTGGAAATAACAGCTTATTTTCATAGAACACTTCATGAATTACAAAGTTATTCTCAAATAACTTTTATTGGAGCTTCACAACCCTTTTAAGTAGGCATTACAAATCTCATTAGTTTTATTTCATAGAATAACAATTGAAGATTCAGAAGAATAAAGTATGCATTTAACATCACATGATTAGTGCATAATAGAAGCAGGACTCAAAGTAAAATCTTTTTTATTTTTTTTTTAATTTCTGTTATTCATGATCATTTGTTTGACTCCTGGAGTAGGAGTTAAGTGTTCTAGGATCTATCTAGTAACATATGTGTCATTCACTGACACAACAATCTTAGAAGGTAATTCCTAACCTGAAAATAATATATCTTTACAATATATAAAATAATAGCTTCATAATAAATGTTCTCTGTGGTCAATTCTGTCTCTAATGCTCCATGTTTCTATTTATCTACAACAGAAATTTGAAATGACAATTAGTTTCTCTGTTTCCAATCAAAGCTAACATGCTTGGGGAAAGAGATGTTTTTTTCCTTAAAGAATAATTTTGGAATTAGTCTACATTGGATTATTTATTGTACAGTGTAAATTTGTCCTGATTTATGATTGTCTTAAATATTTATGCCTTCCATAATTGTGATGTGTATACAGTTTTCTTCTCTATTTTCCCATGGCTATTTGTATTTGTTTATATCTAAATATAATCCTACAGATAAAAAATAAACATGCAGTACCAAATACAGAAATAAGCACAGAATAAAAATGCCGGCTGATGCAAATGCATTCAAGTTTGTGAGAGAAATGAAAAGATTTAGACATCTTAAGGATCTCATTTATCATCTTATTCTTTTCTTTAAAAAAGACATTATGAGTTTGAAGAAAAGGAAAAGCACCAAGAGTTGAGTCATGAATCTAGATTCTCCCCATTTCCTTAGGTTTGACTCTCGTTGTTAGGAAGACAAGCAACTAGGGAGCCAATTCACAGTACTTCTTAGGGGGTTGTCTACTTTTTGTGTTAGTCAACAGACAGAAACTTTGTTGAGCTCTACAGGAGATAGAAATTCCTTCCTGTAAGACATATAAAATGTTTTGCTCTCAGAAACACAGGCTGGACAAAATCACTACATAAATGAAGTTTATCTTTGACTCATTCCCACTTCCTGATGCAGGTCCTTTCTTCCTTTGTATTCTTCACTTCCCTCGATGAAGTCAGAAAACACTTCAGTTATGTTCATGTCTTTTCTCCGTATGATCTTGGGCATTTCACTTAACCAAATCAAGAATAACTTGTCTCATATATGTGTGGGCAGAACAATAAAACCATGCATAACACAAATAATATATAATCTAACTTTAACTTATGAGCTTAACTGGAAAATATACTAATTCTAAGAAAATATGTAAAAACTAAGCAAAATAATTGCCAAGTAAGTCTTCCCCCTTATACACACAGAAGTATAATTTGCCAAGTGTCAATAAATGAACATTAATATGTACAGGGAACTCTCATGATCAAAGAACACATATTGAAGAGAACAAATAAATTGAATACATGTCCAAGAAACATTTGGAGGAGAACAAACAGGAAAGGAACATTTATAACTGGGACATACACAATCATGGCTGGGACAACATTTGTTTCTAATACTACAGTTTTGAGTCTAAATTCTTTATAACTTCTATAATATCCCAGTGTCAGAAATCTATATCTCCTTCTAATTAGAGTAGATATTCAGTTTGACAAAATTGTAAAGATTCTAATAAGGACATCTATTCTACTCCCCTGAATGGGCCTGATTTTCATTTTGGAACAATCAGTTCAAATAACCACTCTTCCTTGATTTCTCATTCATCACTAAAAGCACTGTACTCAATTATTTGATAAAGAGAATATCATATTTTAAAAAGAGGTAGATCTAATGGTTTATTTGGTTCTTATAATACTTAGATTCTACAATCTACTGTACAGTGTTAGCCAAATAATAGGTATTCAGTAGATAGATAGATATTGTTTGCTGATTGACTTAAATCAAATAGCACAAATGAATAAGTTATCAAAAACTATACTTGTATAGTTTTTAGTTAGGATGTTGAGATAGAATTATTTTTACTAAGATTCAAGTTCTATATTGTTTGAAGAAAGATGAGAGGTTTTCCTTTTACTCCTGGAGTTTTTACTTTCATTCCTCTAACCTTCCTCTACCTTCTGTGTAACAATTATTATTAATATCATCATCTTTATTGTCATTACTATCATATGTGCAGAACATGAATATAATACCCATTTAAGTGGTAGTGTTCAAGGTGATACATACTGGGAACACAAAACCAAAATGTGAAAGAATACTTGCCATCAGAAAACTTCCATTCTTCTGGGGTGGGATCATAAAACATGCACAGAGATAAGTGTCATAAGACAATTGATGAAGTAATAATAATCACAAGAATAGAGAAAAGCCTTGAAACTGAACTGAAACTTGATTATAAATAAAGATTGGGTGAGATGGAACTGAGGGAAAGAGAAATATTATTTGGAGATTTTCTATAAATCACAAGAGGAAATGAAAATAAGAAATCCAGGGGACATGTAATGATTCAGTTTTGCTAAAGCATAAAATACAATGATAGTTTAGTGGGAAAGAAATTCAAAGGGATTATTTCGAGCTATAATGTAGACTCAGTACCAGAATAAGAAATTGAATTCAAGGGTCAATAAAGAATCACCGAAGATTGTTCCATAGTGGTGGGGCTTCATCAGAAACTATTGCCTTGGACTGATTATTTTTGGTAGCTTTGAAGACTGGAAAGATGGACAAGATTCAGGGAGACCAAATGAGAAAGTACTATAAGAGTTCAGGTCATTAGTAGTTTGACTTTGTGAATAGCAATAAGGGTATGGATATGAGAGATTTCATGAAGGTATACTTGAAAAAGAATTGGTAATTGGGCATGAGGTTATATGAGAGACAGGATCAAAGAGAGACACAGAGAGACAAGAGACTGACAGAGACAGAGAAAAAAGAAAAGAATAAACATTCTGAGGTCATGAATCTGGACAAATTTTAGTAAAATAGTGCTCTTGATTTTCATAAGAAGTACAATAAAGGGTGGAAGAATATCATTTATATTTTGTATATATTAAGTTCAGAAATGGAATGAAAAGTATTGGATGGTAATATGAGTTTCTTTCAGTGGAAGTGTCTAAGTAAAAGTTGTTTGAAGAAGGCTACATGTAAGAGAGGGTACAGAGAACTTCTGCAGTAGGTGAGAAGTTTTTCAAATTTGTCAAAACAAAATGCTCTACTTGGAGATAATGAAAGAATGATTTTTTTTTTAAAGTTCTACTGAAATTCCAATTGTTTTCAGTTTTTTTCCCCACTAGAATAACATCTTAAGTTATCATTTTAAGGAATATTAGTTATGACAAATCATATCTGAATAAAGAGATTCCAGTTTAGGTATTCAATTAAGTCTATTTCATAAGATACTATTACTATTTAACCTAGAATATAATATTTGAATTTTTTTGCAACTAAATGGCTAATAGACTAATATTAATATATTTTACACTTCTGGCCAAGATGGCAGAGAGAAGCCAGGCACTATGCTAAGGTCTCCCAGATTTCTCTCAGAACGAATATGAATAAAGACTCTTAACAGAATTCAAAATTATAAAACCCAGAAAGAGCAAAGGAGAAGAACTTCTACCACCAAGTTCTGTGTCAGGAGAACTTGGTTGAGCCAGGGGCAGAGAGCCAGCCAAAGGGTAGTGGGGTGAGACCCAGTATTAACCTCAGAGCTTCCCCATGTTTCCAGTTGATTCCCCACCCCCCCCCATCCCTGTGAAAAAAGGGACTCTTCCCAACAAATACAGTAACACCCCCCCACACACACACACACACACACACATACACACTCTTTCAACTCCCTAGGACAGTAGATCTCTTGAAGTATTGAGATTAATTAAATAGCCCATGGACCCAGCCCACATTGTTCAAGGATAACTCAGACCTTGCTGCTCCTCCCACCTCCCAGTCCTAAGGAATAGACCACAAATCAAATTCCCAGACACTCCATAGAAAGCCTCTATTGCCCCCTACTGACTGGCCCAGAGAGCAAAGCATCTAAGGTTTTCAAAACCAAACATCTGTGAACCAGCCCCTCCCCCAACACAAGATCCAAGGAAAATGAAGTAAGGCGAGCAAAAAGGGGCCCATGAAACCTACTTTGAAATCAAAGACCCTAACTCGGAGACTTAGAAGAATATGAGGAGAATTCTTACTGAGGAGAATATGAACTCATCTCCCACTCAGAAATACTTCTCAGAAGAGATCAGGAAGGAGTTTAAAAATCAGTTGGAAGAACTGGAAAAAGAACTCAAGAAAAAATTAACAACCTGCAACAAGAAAACAGATCCTTAGAAAATTCAACTGGGCAAATGCAAAAAGAAAATAATTCTTTCAAAGCCTCAATTGAGCAAATGGAAAACTCCTTCAAAAATAGAAATCAACCAATTATAACAGGAGCTGCAAAAGGTAAATGAAGAAAATTCTTCCTTAAAAAAAAGAATGGAATCTGTGGAAATTAATGACTTTATGAGACAACAAGAACCTATTAAACAAAAAAGTCAAAAAAATAGAAGAAAATGTAAAATTCCTAATCAGCAAAACCAACTGACCTCAAGAATAGATCCAGGAGAGGCAACTTAGGAATCACTGGGCTTCCCAGAAAACACTGAAGAGAAAAAAAAAAAAGCCTGGACTCAATATCACAGGATTTAGAGATGGAAAACTGCCCTGATATCATGGAACCAGAGGGCAAAATAGTTATTGAAAGAATATATCCTTCCCCTCCTGGAAGGAATCCCCAAATGAAAACACCAAGGAATATTGTGGCCAAATTCCAGAACTATCAGATAAAAGAGAAAATCCTGAAAGCAGCCAGAAAGAAGCAATTCAGATTCCAAGGAACCACAGTAAGGATTACACAGGACCAGGCTGAATCTACATTAAGGGATCAAAGGGCCTGGAATGTGATATTCTGAAGAGAAGGAGAGCTTAGAATGCTGTCAAGAATCTGCTATCCCACAAAACTGAACTTTCTCTTTGAGCAGAAAACATGGACATTTAATGAAATAGGAAACTTCCAACCTTTGCTGATGTAAAGAGCTAAATAGAAAATTTGGACTTCAAACAGGAGACTCAAGGGACACATGAAAAGGTAAAAAAAAGGGAAAAGGAAAAAAATGGCATTGCAATAAGAAGAAAATGGCTATATTCCCACCTGGGTGAAAGATTCTCATAACTCTTGAGAATTGTAACTCTATCAGAGACAGTATACTTAGCCATAAGTGATGAACACTCATTACTTATCTGTGACTCTCATAGAATGACTGAAAAACAATATCTCCTTAAAAAGGGGGGACAGTAAAGAGACAGGAGGAGGTAGGAGATTGAATGAGATAAATCACATTATTTAAAGAGGTACAAAGGACCTATTGCAATAGAGTAGAAGAAAGGAGAAGGTGAGAATTGCCTGAATCTTACTCTCATCAAATCGGGCCTAAAGTTAACATACACATAATCAGTTAAGTTAAGAAACTTATTGGGGGGGGGGGGCTAACAGAAGGAAGGGAATGGATAAAGGGCAAAAGGAAAGGGGAAAGAAAGGGGAGGGGGGTTGGATATAAGGGGGCAAGCAGACTGAATGTGGTAGTATTCTGAAACAAAATACTGGGGAATATAGATGAAGTGAAAAAAAGGTGAAAATACAAACAGAGGGAAGACAGTTTGGAGGACAATAAAGAGTTACTAATTGTAACTTTGAATGTGGATAGAATGAGCTCTCCTGTAAAACATAAGAGAATAACAGAGTAAATTAAAAAAAAAACAGAATCCTACAATTTTCTGCTTACAGCAAACGCATTTGAAGCAGAGAGATACATATAGAGTAAAAGTAAAATATTGGAACAAAATATATTTTGCTTCAACTGAAATGAAAAAAATGTAGGGGCTGCAATCCTTATCTCAAACAAAGCAGCTGCAAAATTAGATCTCATTAAAAGAGATAAAGAAGGAAACTATATCCACCTAAAATTTACCATAGACAATGAAGCAATTTCAATATTAATGCAACAAGTATTATAATATCCAATTCTTAAAAAAGTTGAGTGAGCTACAGGAAGACATAGACAATAAAACTCTACTTGTAGGAGACCTCAAGCTCCCACTCTCAGATTTAGATTAGAAAGGAGTTAAGGAGCTAAATAGAATGTAAGAAAACCTAGATATGATAGACTTTTGGAGTAAACTGAATGGAGATAGCAAAGAATATACTTTTTTATCTGCAGCACATGTCATTTACCCAAAAATTGTGCAAATACTAGGGCATAAAAACCTTATAATGAAATATAGAATGGCAGAAATGGTTAATACATCCTTCTGAGATTATAATACAATAAAATATATAATATAATAAATATATATATTTATATATTTATAATGCAATAAAAATAAAATATAATACAATAAAATTCACATGCAATAATGGGCCAGGGAGAAATAAAACTAACTAAAAACTAAAAACTAAATAACCTCATTTTAAAGATAACAAATAACAAATAACAAATTAGAGAAAGAATTGTTGATTTCATCCTAGATAATGACAATAATGAGACAACATACCAAAACTTATGGAACATAGCCAAAGCAACTGTCAGGGGATATATTATATCTTTAAATGCTTACATGAATAAATTAGAAAAAGTGGAAATCAGTGAACTATACATGCAACTAAACAAATTAGAGAAGGAACAAATTAAAAACCTCCAGATAAATACCAAATTAGAAATTCTACAAATTAAAGAAATTAATAAAATTGAAAACAAGAAAACTATTGAAATAATTAAATAAAACCAAAGTTGGTTTTAAGGAAAAAAATAAAATTTATAAATCTCTGATCAATTTGATTAAAAAAAAGAAAGAAGAAAACCAAATTGCTAGTATCATAAAGTGAAATCACCACCAATGAGGAGGAAATAAAACTAATAATTTTGCCCAGCTGTATGTCAATAAATTTGACAATCTAAGTGAAATGGATGAATATTTACAAAAATATAAGTTGCCCAGGTTAAATGGAGAGGAAATGAAATACCTAAATAGCCAGATCTCAGAAAAAGAAATTCAACAAGTCATTATCGAACTCCCAAGAAAAAATCTCCAGGGCCAGATGGATTTGCAAGTGAATTCTATCAAACATTTAAGGAACAATTGGTCCCAATTCTATATAAATTCTTTGGCAAAATAATTGAAGACAGAACTCAGCCTAACTCTTTCTTTGACACCAATATGGTACTGATACCTAAACCAGGTAAAGTCAAAACAGAGAAAGAAAATATAGATAGACCTATCTTCTTAGTGAATATAGATGGAAAAATCTTAAATAAAATCTTAGCAAAGTGATTACAGCAAGTTATCACTAGGAAAATGCACTATGAACCAAGCAAGATTTATCCCAGGAATTCAGGGATGGTTCAATATTAGGAAAAGTGTTAGTATCGTTAATTATATCAATAACAAACCTATCAGAAATCATATGATTATCTCAATAGATGCTGAAAAAGCCATGACTGAATACAACAGTCATTCCTACTAAAAACACTAGAGTGTGAAGGAACAAATGGATTGCTCCTTAGAATGATAAGCAGTACCTATCTAAAACCATAAACAAGCATTATATGCAATGGGGATAAAGTAGAGGCATTCCCAATAAGATCAAGAGTGAAACAAGGATGCCCATTATCACAATATTGTGTTAGAAATGTTAGCTTCAATTAAGGCCTAGTTTACCTGTCAGATCTAGGGAAAAGGAAGTAGTTTATAACTAAGGAAGAGATGGAGAACATCACTAAAAACAAACTAGATGATTTCAATTACATCAAATTAAAAAGCTTTTGCACAGAGAAAACCACTGTAACCAAAAATCAAAAGAAATGTAATAAACTGGGAAAAAAATCTTTACAACTAATGTTTCTGACAAAGGACTCATTTCTAAAATATACAGAGCACTGAGTCATATAAGCCATTCACCAATTGACAAATGGTCAAAGGAAAAGCAGAGGCAATATACAGATGAGGCAATCAAAGTGATACATAGTCATATGAAAAATTGCTGTAAATCACTACTTATTAGGGAAATTCAAATTAAAGCATCTCTGAGGTACCACTTCTCACCTCTCAAACTGGTCAATGTTACCCGAAAGGACAATAATCAATGTTTTATGGGATGTAGAAAATCTGGGACACTACTACATGGTTGGTGGAGCTGAGTAATCATCCAACCTTTCTGGAGAGCATTTGGAATTAAGCCCAAAGGGCAACAAAAATGTTCATACCCTTTAATGCAGCACTACCACTACTGGGTCTATACCCTGACAAGATAAAGAAAATGGGTAAAAACATCACCTATACAAAAAATATTTATAGCAGCCCTGTTTGTGGTGGCAAGGAATTGGAAACTGAGTGAATGTTCATCAATTGAGGATGGCTGAACAAACTGTGGCATATGTATGTTATGGAACACTATTGTTCTATTAGAAACCAGGAGGGATGCAAAGAAGCCTGGAAGTATTTGCATGAACTGATGCTGAGCAAGATGAACAGGACCAGAAAAACACTGTATACCCTAACAGCAACATGGGTGTGATGATGAACCTTAATGGACTTGCTCATTACATCAGTGCAACAATCAAGGACAATTTTGGCATATCTATGACTGAGAATACCATCTGTATCCAGAGAAAAAAATTGTGAAATTTGACCAAAGACCAAAGACCATTACCTTTATTTTTTAAAGTTATCTTATTATGTGATCTTGCTATCTCTTATATTTTGTTTTTGTTTCTTAAGGATATGATTTCTCTTTCAACACATTCAATTTTGATCAATGTATATCATGGAAACAATGTAAAGACTATCAGACTGCCTTCTGTTGGCTGTGAGGGGAGGGAAGTGGGAGTAAGAGAAAAATTGTAAAATTCAAAAATAAATAAATTTAAAAGTACATTTTACTAAAAGAATTAAGCAATAAACTGATTTTTTTTTCAAGTAGGAAGTGATATCAAAAAAGAAATGCTTGGGATACCAATATTAAAAAATATTTTGGTCCAGTTTTATACAATTGTTAATTCAAAAAAACATTTCTGTCAAAAGGCAAAGTTTTGCACTATCTCAAGTAATGTAGTATTCTCATGGGAAATGCTTAGATCTGTTTCTTAAGTTCGTATTTATCTCCTGTACATGTAAAAACAATTCTTGGGGTGTCTGGGTGGCATAGTGGATAAAGCACCGGCCTTGGAGTCAGGAGTACCTGGGTTCAAATCTGGTCTCAGACACTTAATAATTACCTAGCTATGTGGCCTTGGGCAAGCCACTTAACCCTATTTGCCTTGCAAAAATACCTAAAAAAATAAAAAAAAAAACAATTCTTAACATTAATTTTTAAATTTTTGAGGTCCAAATTCTCTTCTGTGCTACCTCCCTCGCCTCTCATTGAGAAGACAAGGAATTCAATATAACCTATATGTGTGTGTGGTAGTGCAAAATATTGCCATAATAGTGATGCTGTGAATGAAAATATATCCCCCTATCCCCCCAAAAAAATCTCATATTTGAGAAATCAGGCTTTTCTCAGAAAAACTTACTTCAAAATTTTTTTCACATTTATTATTGCTGACTGTACTTACCACTCTCCTATTTCTCCTCCTATTGGTCCTATTCTCTCTCTTCTTTTAACCTGTCCTTTTCATAGGTGTCTTGCTTCTGATTTTCCTCTCCAATCTGGCCTTCTTTCTATGGACTCAATTCCCCCATCCTTGTTCTCTGATAATTTCTAATAGAGAAAGATACTTTTCTTTTTTTAATTGATATTTTATTTTATTAATTTACATGTTATGAAAGTTTTTCAACATTTATCCATATACATCTGCATATTTTAAAGCTATATAATTTCCTTCCACCATTCCTTTCCATCCCTTTTAGCTGAGTGGTGAACAGGCAGGTGAAAATTGTACATATGCTTTGGTGGTTGACATGCTTACAGATTAGTGATTTTCCAGTATGAGGAATTAAAATTGAGGGAAATAAAAGAAAATCATGAGATAGGAAAGAAATACAAAAGATACATTTTTAAAAAGTGAATATATTGGGGTAGCTAGATGGCACAATGGATAGAGTACTGGCCCTGGAGTCAGAAGGTCCTGAGTTCAAATTCAGTCTCAGACACTTAATAATTGCCTAGTTTTGTGCCTTTGGGAAAGTCATTTACTCCCATTGCCTTAAAAAGGAAAAAAAGTGAATTTATTTTTCATAAAGATTCTCTAGGGCTTTTTGTTTTATTTTTCTTTCTCTGGATGGGGTTTGTCTTGTCCATAGCCAGTCTCCGAGGGTTGTCCTACCTCTGTGAACTGCTGAGAGGAGCTGCATCCACCAAGGCTGATCACTTCACAATTTTGTTGCAAATGTGTACAATGTTCTCTTGGTTCTGCTCCCTTTACTCAGCATCCTTCTCTTGAACCAACCATCCATGATTTCTTTCTTTTCTTTTAAGGGTTTTGCAAGGCAATGTGGTTAAGTGGCTTGACCAAGGCCACACAGCTAGGTGATTATTAAGTGTCTGAGGCCAGACTTGAACTCAGGTACTCCTGACGCCAGGGTCAGTGCTCTATCCACTGCACCACCTAGCCGCCCCCATCCATGATTTCTTATAGAAAAATAGTATTCCACAATATGCATATGCCATAACTTGTTCAGCCATTTCCCAGTTGATGTGCATACCCCCAATTTCCAATTCTTTACCACTATGAAAAGAACTGCTATGAATATTTTGGAACATGTGAAATTTTTTCCATTTTTTATGATATCTTCTGGATATAGACCTAGAATTGGAATCACTGGGTCAAAGGACATGATCAGTTTTATTTCTCCTTATACATAGTTACATATTGCTCTCCAGAATAATTGGATTAGTTTACAACTCCAAAAACATCCCAATCCTCTCACAACCTCTTCAACACTATTCATTTTCCCTTTTGGTCATATTATTCAATCTAATAGGTGTCAGGTGTCACCTTATAATTATTATAATTTTCATTTCTCTAATCAGTAATGATTTGTGGAATTTTTTCATAATATTATATCTAGTTTTAGTTTCTTCCTTTGAAAACTGTTCATATCTTTTGACTATTTATCAATTGGGGAATGACTTGTAGTCTTATAAATTTGATGAAATTCTAGAAATGAGACTTTTATCAGAGCCCCTAGCTATGAAAATTGTTTTCTAGCTTTTTGTTGTCCTAATTTTGGCAGCAAAAGTTTTATTATGGAAATGTTTTTTGATATAATATAGTCAAAACCATCCATTTTGAAGTTTATAATATACTCTATTTCTTGTTTGGTCATAATTCTTTCCATAGGTGTGACAGATTGAATATTTCTTGGTCTGTTAATTGGGCTATGGTGTCACATTTTATGTCTACATCCTGTGTCCATTTTTAACTTATTTTGGTATGGGGTGTGAGATGTGGGTCTATACCTAGTTTTTGCCCTACTATCTTCCAGTTTTCCCCAACAATTTTTGTCAAATAGGAGTTTTTATTCCAGAAGCTGTCTTTGGGTTTATCAAATAGCAGATTGCTTTAGTCATTTACTATATTTCTATTGAACCTCTCCTAATTCACTGATTCATTACTCTATTTCTTAACCAGTACCAAGTAGTTTTGATATCTGATGCTTTATATCTGTTAGAGTTAGGCCACATTCCTTTACTTTTTTTCCATCAGTTCCCTTGAAATTCTTAATCTTTTGTTCCTCCAGATAAAATGTGTTACTATTTTTCCTAGTTTTGTAAAATGGACATTTCTTAGTTTGATTAGTATGGCTCTGAATAAATAAAATAATTTGGGTAGAACTGTCATTTTTATTATATTAGCTTGACCTAAACTTGACATTGTGTTCATATAGTTTCTAGATTTGCCTTGGGAGGTAGATTTGCAAGTATTTAATCTTGTGTGCAGTTACTATAAATGAAATCTATCTTTCTATTTCTTACTCTAAGCTTTGTTGTTCATATATAGAAATGCTGATGATTTATGTGGGTTTATTTTATATCCTGCTACTTTTTTGAATTTATTAATTGTTTCAAGTAATTTTTAGATGATTTTCTCAACTTCTCTAAGCATATCAACATATCATTGCAAAGAGAGAAAGTTTTGCTTCCTCATTGCCAATTTTGATTCCTTCAATTTCTTTTCCTTCACTTACTGCTAAAGCTAACATTTCTAATACTACATTGAACAGTAATGGTTATAATAGGTACCCTTGTTTCACCCCTAATCCTTTTGAAAATACTCCTAGTTTGTGCCCATTACATATAAGAGTTGTTGATGTTTTAGGTAGATACTGCTTATTGTTTTAAGGAAAACTTCATTTATTCCTATGCTTCCTAGTGTTTTTAATAGAAATGGGTATTATAATTTATCAGACTTTTCCAGCATCTATTGATTAATCATTTGATTCTGTTGATTTTGTTATTGATATGTTTAATTATGTTGAGTGTTTTCCTAATATTAAACCACCCCAACTTACCTAGTATAAATCCTACCTGATTAGCATGTATTATTCTAGTAATAACCTGCTGTAATCTCTTTGCTAAAAATTTTATTTAAGATTTTTGTATTGATGTTCCTTAGGGAGAATGCTCTATAATTTTCTTTTCTGTTATTTATCTGTCAGTATCATATTAGTGTCATAAAAAGAATTTGACCACACTTCTCATTTTTTTTGAAATAGTTTATGTAGAATGGGATTTAATTGTTCCTTAAATGTTTGGTAGAATTCACTTATAAATCCATCAGGAACTAGAGACTTTTTCTTAGGGAGATTATTAATGGTTTCTTCAATTTTTTTTCTGAAATAGGATGTTAAGTATTTTATTTCCTCCTCTGTTAATCTAGCCAATTTATATGTTTGTAAATATTCATCTATTTCACTCAGATTATCAAATTTATTGGCATACAGTTCAACAAAATAGCTCTGAATAATCTCTTTAATTTCTTCCTCCTTGGTGTTTAGTTCACCCTTTTCATTTTTGATACTGGTAATTTGGTTATCTATTTTTTAAATCAGATTAACCAAAGGTTTATCTATTTCATTGCTTTTTTCATAAAACCAATGGTAAGATAGATTTCTATACCCAATTTAATGTATGTTTTATTCCCTCTTAGTGTCAATTATAATCAGAATAAGCTTCACTCATTTCCCCCTCACCTCTGTTCTGTTCCTTTTCACTATTAAATAGTTTTTCTTGCCTCTTTTATGACTTACCCCATTCTACCTCTTCTTTTTTCTTTGTTCAAGTACATTCCTCTCAGTCCTTAATTTTTTTAATATTGTTCCTTCATATTCAATTCATACCATTGCCTTAATGATAAGAAAGCTTTTATGAGTTGCTGATATCATCACATATAAGAATATAAAACTTTTAATCCTAAATTCCTTTTCTTTCCCCTGTTGTGTTTACCTTTATATGCTTCTCTTGAGTGTTGTAATTGAATGTCCATCATTTCCCCTGAAAGATCATTCTCAATTTTGCTCACTACTTGATTATGGTTGTAAACTTAGTTTTTGGTTTTGGGGTTTTGGTTTTTTTGTCTTCTGGAATATCATATTGTAGCCCCTCTGATTCTTTAATGTAAAAGCTGCTAAATCTTTTGTTATTCTGACTGTGGTTCCACAATATTTGAATTGTTTCTTTTTGACTGCTTGCAAAATTATCTTTTTTACCTGATCTGGAAACTCTAGAATTTGTTTGCAATATACCTGGGAGTTTTCATTTAGAAATCTCTTTGAGGAGATTTAATTTCCATTTTACCCACAGTGGTTCTTGAAACTCAGTACAGTTTTCTTGATAATTTCTTAAAAGATTTATATCTAGCACTTTTTTGATCATGATTTTCAAATAGTCTAATTATTTTTAAATTAATTCTCATGGATCTATCTTCAAGGTCAAGTTATTTTTTCCAATATGATATTTCACAGTCTTTTTTTATTCATGTTGTTTTGACTTATTGTTTCATGACTTCTCACAAAGTCATTAGTTTCCATTTGATCCATTCTAATTTTAAGTAATTACTTTTACCACTTTGTCCTTAATCTGGTTTTTAAGTGTTAATTTTATTTTATTTGAGTGTTTATGCATGAGTATGTACACACATGCACACACACACACACGTGTGTGTGTCTCCTTTACCAAGCTATTGATTCTTTTTTTATAATATTCTCGTATTATTCTCATTTCTCTTTCCTTTTTTCCCCTTCCCCTTTTACTTGGTTTTCAAAATCCTTTTTGAGCTCTTCTATGACCTAAGAGGCTTTAGAGGTAGGAGTTTTGATTTTGTTGTATGTGTTTTGATCCCATTGTCACCATAGTTACTTTCTCTAGTCAGAATTTTGTTACTATTATTTTCTCATTTCTCTACTGTAATTCTTGACTTTTAGTTCTTTATTAAAGTAGGTCTCCACTTCCAGGGTTTAGCATGCCTTATCCCAAGTTTCTGTTATTTGGTGCAACTGTTTTTAGACATAATTCTGTAGGAAGGCTTGGGGGAGAGCTCAAGTTAGTCCTTACCTTTACTCCATCATCCTGACTTTGCCTTTCCAGAAATGGTTAGATCATACAAAAGAAAAGGAAATCACATGTATCATGACCGTTGTGATTGATCAGATACATATTTAAAATATTTTCTACTTCATTGTGTGGATAGTCTCCTTTTTGAACAACAGCTATGAGAGACTTTTTCTTTTTTATTCATCTTAGTTCTTTAAAAAAACAATAATGTAACAATTGAAACTTGCAATTATATAATGATCATCGAATGACATTAGAAAAATGTATGTCTCATGCAGAACACAAATAAGTCCATGAAGAGCCCCAGAGAAAAACTAAAATACTTTATTCTTGAATAAAATCCAAATGTAGTCATTCCCTCAAGCAAAAATATATGAATATTTTATTATTTTATTTATATTTTTCATTGATGAAAATATTGGTCTGTATTTCTCTGGGAGACAAATATAAAATGTGCAATCAATTTAAAATAAAGTTTGTAATTCTATTCTAATGTTGTCTTTCTCTACATGTAAAAGGCAGTTTGAGTATAAAGCACTGGAAAAAAGAAACAAAAATTCTATGACTGAAAAATCTGTTCTCAAATTTAATGAACAGTCATTGGTAACAGACTGGTGTGAAAGGAGGCTTTAATTGACAGATTTGTAAAGGGTTCTAAGAACTTTGAGCAAGAGGTCACCAAAGTTTAGAGAGCAAGCAGAAGTCACTGAACCAAGAAAGAAGAATAATTCCTGAAAACAAGAAGCTACAAGAAGATACATATTTACTTATTACTCCATCTGCCACAATCTAGATAAAATGTGCTTCACACATATGTTTATATCAATTCTCATCCCCCACCCCTTCCATCCCATGCTAGTTTTCAAAGGACTTAGAACTGTCATTTTCTTCTAAGGTTAGTTTTTATATACTTTGGAATGGAATGTTTCGCTATTCATTCGTTTGATGTGTATTTATTTTTATTGTTATAGACATTGTGTATATAATTTTACTAGTTTTTACTAGTTGAGTTATTTCAATCTATACCAGTTTAGCTGTTTTTCTACTTTGTATTCATCAAATTATGGTTAAATCCAATATATTTATATAATATATAAATATTCATATATACATTTTTGCATTATATATGTAGTCATGTGTATGTTCATGTTTGTGTTATATCTTTTTTAATATTGACCTCCTTGAAATGTATATTTACTAGCAGATTCTCTGAGACAAAGGGTATGAACATTTTTGTCACTATCACCATAATTCAAAATTGCTTTCCATTTTTTACAAAAGGCTTTTCTTAGACATAAACTCTTTCCTAGAATTACCATACTGTGTTCATTGATTGTCTTTTAGGAAAGGTTTTACAAATTTAGTTTAGAATAATCATAATTCTTTTTTAAGTCTGAGAATAGGGAGGTTATGTATTTATACTTGAAATAGCCAGTTGGAAAACTGAGTTAATATTTCATTTATTTTTCTAGATGTTTGCTATCATGTGACACAATTGTTTTCTATATGCAGATAGGTTTCTAAAGAAAAAATAGAAGTCAATGATAGTCTGAAAAGGAAAGTCAGTCTGGTGAAACCCAAAATAATGATCTGAAGAGCAGATTCCTAATATCATTTCTAACACCAAAATTGAACTTAATTTCTGGACTCACTCAAGACAACACTTCTCTCATCTAAAGTTAAACAAATAGAATTCTTTTTAAAGTTTTAATGTATTGTAAAATTCTCTTGTCTTTCTCACCCAAATAGCTTCTGAATGTAATAAATTCATGCCTTTTTAAGCTTAGTTTGTAAATTAGACTGCAAGATTGTTCATTCATTCTTATAAATAAGGAAAAAGAAAGCTAAGTTAACCATTAATCATTTCCTTCCACATTGCAGAATAATACCACTTGCAACAGGTATTTAGACAACCTTTTTTTTTTGCTGAAGTGACTAAAAATTCTTTTAAAATTAAAAGTAAAATTGTTCTATAACTTTAATATTCTTAACATATGGAATAATTTGCCACTTTTTTACAAAAGACCGATATAACCTTTACACAATATATTAAAATTAGATATGATATAGGAGATGATCTTTTTTATTTCATTTTTATATGAAAGAAAAGGACATCTATAATATTGGAGTCAGATAAAACTTATGCCCAATGGGGCAATTCAAACAATCCAATTACAAAAGAAAAATAGCATCAACAAACTCATATTTTCTCTTTTATTTTCCTATTTACTTTGTGTTATAGATATGATGTATTGAAGCACCAAGTCTATCACCTCTTAGTAGTTTTTATAAAACTCTCAATATTTGCATGTTTTTTGTTTGATGATACCTGTGTTGTCTGTTTTCCATTGAAAACTCAAATATGTTGACTATTACTCTCCTCTGATCAAGAAATATCAATGACTCAGACAAAACCTGTATCTCATTTAAAATCTTTCCCAAATAAGCTCTAGTCTACCTTCATGGGGTCAATTCAGTAATGTTCTTTTAACTATTGCCCTTTATCCCTCTGCATTAATGTGAATATTAATATCTGTTAATATATACAAAGGCTCTCTCCTCTATTAGAACATAGGTATCTTGGAATTGTTTGGGTTTTTTTTAAAACTACTAACTGGTACCTATCATACTACCTGGCATTGTTTACAAAATACTTGATGATAGGTTGTGTATATCTCTTAACTATTTTGCTCTTTTCCTATGCCTAGATTTCATCCACTTCTAACTTCAAGTTTTTATCTCCTTAGTTGATAATGTTCTTTCCTTCTGTAGAATTAATTCAAATCATCTGAATACATTTCATGTCATCCTCAAAAGAAGGTAAACGTCTTGAGAAGGACATTTTTTTCCCTTTTTCCTACATAATCCTAACATATTTTCTTGTTACATCACACATAGTAGGCATTTAGTAAATGTTTACCACATTATCTTGATTTCTCTAAAGGAAGGATGCAGTGCTTGTTAAGATAATTTCATATAGAATATTACTCACTCTCATGAATTTATGCATATTTTATATTTGCTACTTAATCAGCCAATATGTATTAAGTTCCTACTATGTGCTGACATGAGACACAAGTATACTTAATATTTGGTATTAGATCAATTAATATGCATTTAATAAGTGTCTCCCAGGTACAAAAAAATGTGCATTTGCTCATTTTCATTTAATATTTACATGTGATCAATCAAACAATAAATATTTATACAGTGCTTACTATATGCAGACACTATATTAGATCCTGGAATTTAGAAGTATAAAGAATTAAATGATTCCTATTAAAAATGAGATTTCTTCTTTAATGGAAGAGATAATAGGTATATTTCTAAATATATATTATATAATTTGAAGTGAATAAATACAAACAAAAAAAAGTAGAGAAGAAAAAATGTTCTTTGTGGGGAAGATCACTATCATTTGGAGAATTAGGAAAGACCATACAGAAGATAATGCTTGATCTGCATCTTACAGAAAAGCAGGATTTTGAGGTAGAGATAATGACCCACAGGATGGTCCATACAAAGGTATAAATGTCTGAGGAACAGAGAAGAAGCTGTTTGGATGTATCACAGAAAAGTACTCTACAATGAGATGGAAAGACAGGTTTTTGCCATTTATTTTTTATTTGATCCTAGAAGCAATAGGAAGTCACTGAAGTTTGTTGAATGAGTAAATGATGAACCATATCTGACCTTAGAGAAAACTATGAAGGACAGATTATAGTTGAGAAGATCAGCTAGTAAATCATTTTCAAATAAACTGAAATATGAGAGAACCTGAACTAAAATATTGCTTCCATGAGCAGAAAGCATCAGAAATGAGAATTGTTGTGAAGGTATAGAAAAAAATCAAGGTTTGACAATTGTGTACTCAATAGAACACTGAATTTACAAACTGAGAGACTGGAAAGATATGGTGTCTTCTGCAGAATTGCTTTGTTTTGTACATTTTCAAAAAGAACCAATGACATCACAGGGTGAGGCTTTGGCTCCTATGTGAATTGGATTTGAGTGAGACGGAGATGCATAAAGTCACCAGTCTCATTCTCTCTCTCAGAACCATCCAAGTCCAGTGGTAAGACAAAAGGAAGGATGACTAATGATGACCTAGGATTCAGTAGAATTGTTCTCATCTATCTGTTCCACTGAGAATTCTTCACATTCTTAGTGAGATGCCCCACTAATTCGTTGACCAGTTTGTTGTCTGCTAGTTGCCCTCAAGCTGTGACAGTTTATTGAGGTATGACTTCTGCGCGTTCTATAGATTCTTGGAGTCACAGATTAGAGTTGAGTTTCAGATGGAAATCAAAGGTAAAGAGTAACCCTGAAAAGGGTTTAGAAAGCCCTCATACCAGAGGTACTAGTCCTTGAATACCCATCCACTGTAGAAATAGGAAAATTTGGAAGAAGTCTTTTGTTGGCTTTTAGTTTTTAATTCCAAAGATGATAATAACATCAATTAAAAAAAGGATATACCCTGGATGTACCCACATTACCTACCATAGAAGAATCTTGTATTCTACACTTTTCTACCAGGGAGGTAGGAATGACCCATTTTGATTGTGTACTTTCAACAGGCAGCATCCTTAAAATGGATTTAGATGGTCTTTCTTTCTTTCTTGTGGACTCTTTCTTGCTATTTCATTAAAGATTATAGCATGCCCACAGCATAAGGGCATGAACTGCACTGGGAGAATTTAAATGTTCTCTGTATCCTTTCCTCTAGCTCTGAGAAATGAACCTGGGGTCCCTGTTTGGTTTTGCTTGTCCTTCACAGTGAAGACCCTCCATTGAACCTCGGAGTTTGAGCCAGGACAAGGCAACCTTGGACCCAGGCTGATGGATTATTGCTGTGTAGTCGGTCAAAACCTGTAGAAAGCCAGGAAAAGCCAGGATGCCTGGGATTCAAACACAATGATGCCTTTGAACTTGCTGTGTGCTCTATTAAGTTGAGTTAAACAATTAACCAAACCCCCTCCCCTCTCAGGAGACAAGGTGGGAAGAAAGAATTGTGTTTGCTACATAATGTGGAGCAAGTTTATCTATTTGTGATTAAACTTTTAGAAACAAATTTTCCTTTGTAAAAGTTAAACTATTGGTGATTAAATGGAAAGGGGGTACAAAGGAACTCTTTTACCTTGGAGGAACATGGTCAATGGGAACTAGAGCTATTAGTAGAGAGTTGAAACACCCAAATTCCTCTTAAAGGAGTCAGTAAACCCAGGTGGAAGGGTGAGATGTAACATAGCTGGCTTTCTAGAAGGTAGTGGCCAGGGTAGCCAATGTTTCAGAAGAAAGGGAAAATAAGCCAGGCCTACTCTAGTTTCCTTATTTGCATTCCTTCCACCAAAGTGTGATTTCTCCAATGAATTTGGCTTTGTACTTTGTTATGTGTTGACTTTGTAGAGTTACTGTAGCAAGTTCTGAATGATGATCTATGTAATCACAACTCCCCTATCAATGCACAGAGAGAATGTGAGCAGTGTTCGGAAACCACTGCTGAGCAGCACTCTGCTCCATATGCTAGATACAGAAGCACTCTTCAGAAGCAGCCAAAACTGCCGAGCATTCAAAGATGCCCACATTCCAACCAGGAAAGTCAAATCTCTTTTAAGCCCTTCAGCACTCTGTCACTCCTGTCAAATGAATGGCTTCTTTGAAAAGGTTCAGGGAGAGAGTATGTAGTATCTCTTTAATTTATTCTGAAGCAAAAAAGTAAAATACTTTATTTATCAAATGTTTTGAAGCTGACTCCTTTTGGTGGTGGATTCTTTTCATAGATCATGCCCTTGATGGCTCCTTGAAGGTCACAAGAAGACTGAAATGAGTCTGAGAGAAGTGTATGGAATGGCATGTGGGTTAGTTTAATTAGCTATCCTGTTTATGCTTTTGTATCTCTAGGATATTTCCTTAGACAAAGGGAAATTGACTGGAAAATTATTTATTGATATCATCATTCAACAATCAGCTTCATTCAATATAATTCAACAAGTATTTATTAACTGTCTGCACTGTACTGGAGATACACAAAAACAAAAAATGCCAGCATTAAAGAAATTTATTCAACTCAAAATAAAAAACCTATTTCTTACATGAAGAGAAAAGGTTGAGAGCTTAATAATGAAATAATTCTTTAGATAGTTGTTTTTCTTTTGTAGATTCTAAGAAAAATAATAAATGTTTAATAATATTTTGTTGCCAGACAGCAGAAATAACACTGGACTAAATGCTTTCAATTCAAGTGCTGCTGCTTACTGTCTATGTAGCTACAGCTAAGTTAGATCTTCTCCTCCAGGTCCCTAATTCACAAATAGAGAAAAAAACAAACATTTTATTAAATCTTTAAAATTTGAAAACACTCTATACTGAGAATATAATCATAGGATCATAGATTTGAGTTGGAAGTGACCTCAGATGAAATCTAGTACAACATTCTCATTTGCAGATGCTGAAACTGAGGCCCTTGAAATTTAAGTGACTTGACCAAAGTACCTTAGGTAGTAATTGAAAAGGTCAAAATTTTAAGCCACCTTTTCTGACTCCAATGTCATTGTTCTTTCTTCTGTAGCATACTCTGCTATTTAATATCTCCTTTGATCCTCACAAAATTCTGTGCAATAGATATTATCATTATCTCTATTTTATAGAGTTTAAATCATTTTTTTTTCAGGATTAAATAGTATCAGAGGTAAGATTTGAATCTATCTTTCTGATTCCCTGCCTAGTTATTTTATCTTCTATGTCAACTTCCCTTTTATGATAAAAAACATCCACGTCATAGAATTTTAGGGAAGAATGAATTTTGTGAATCATAAGTTCTTATATAAATGCTAGCTATTGCACAACTATTAACACTACTACCCTTACTACCACTAAAACTATCAATTAATCAGACCTTCATATTTAGGATACATTAAAATAAATCCACAGAGAAAAGTGAAAAATTTTTTTAATTCTTGTAAAATTTCTAAGGGAAACAATCTATATTTTAATAGTTTTTCAGAGTAGTTCATCTGGTTTCTGTGTTTTATTATTATAAGTTAATTTTTAAATTAAGAATATTTTTTGACCAAAATACATAAAGAATAAATTATTTTTATACTTTTTCATGGTACCTAAATGACAATTTGTTATAAATGATAAAACTATGCAAAAACATAATAGTTATTTTTTTTTAATGTGAGACTCCACTAGTAGAGTCTCAATTCAACGATACATAGCTTCTGAAACTCTTCTCTCATTGATGTTCCATAAGCTTCCGGGGTTCTACAACTGTACAAATCTGAATCCTTTAGAAAGAACTTTTCTGCTTTCTCAGCTCCCAATTGGTTAGACTAATAGACTAAATGACTGTGGGAAATGCTGGATACTGTGGCCTCAGCTTTAAGAGATTGCTCATTACAAATGGGTAAGCTATCATGCACCTTGAAAAATGATATCAAAAGATTCCAAATAGCACAAATCCATAATCTCAAGTACCTCAAGTACAATAGACTGCCTGAAAACTCAGTTCCTGAATAAAAAAGAGGAAAACCATATATATATATGTATATATATATATACATATATATATATGTAATTAATTAGTTGAATTAATTAGTTTAGTCTACTTTTAGTAAGACAGACTGGTACTATTAGTGTTATTTGCTCCATGCCAAAAAAGAGATAATCATTCAAAAAAAGCATGCAAAATGTATTGTACTACAAGTGACTGGTTTGAGTTGTTGTTGTCATTATTCTTACTGGTATTATAGAAAGAAAGAATTAGTGCTTATGGACTTTCAGGTCTTGGAAAGAAGGTAAATAGTTTAAAAAGAAGTCATCTACTGAAAATTAAAACTTCAGTGGTAGAAAATGTTTCCTCATGGAAAGTTTACCATACTACAGAAATCTAAAGTATGGTAAAACAAACAAAAACTTAAAATTGTCTAATGATATTTTACAGTTGTAAATTATTAATCACCATAGTTGCTGGAGAATAGAGATTAAGCAATACTCAAAATGTAATAAAGAGTAGCATGGATGGGGGGGATGCACAGGCTCCATCACATTATAAATGAGAACTTTTTTTAGAAAATGTATATTAAAATGTTATGACATAAATAAAGAGGGATAAAATGGATTAATTCTGTTGAAAAAATGGAGGAAAGATCATTGACAGTTTAAGACTAATGGAAATACCAGAAATGAAGGTCTCTCCAGCTTGGAATGTCTCCCTAAGGTATTTGTGGAATAACTTTGTCAAGAATTGTACAGAATATGTAACTATGGATGGGGGGAGATCTATCTGCATTGTTGAAAAGGAGTACCCATAAGGACATAGCATGTCTTTTGTTTCATTGAAATAATATAATCACATCGATATTAAAACGATGGACATTTAGGTGAAGGAATATAGTAGTACCATGAAAGCTCATTGGAAATTGGGATTTTTTCAATTTTTGCTTTTGTATTTAGCAAACTGTTTACTACATAGTAGTTACTTAACTAATGCTTATTGATTGATCATATAATGTCAACTTGTTAAAGAAATGCTTTAAGGGTCGCAGACAGTACATTCTTATACTTACAGTTAATTTAATAATAGTTTATAATTTTAAAAAAATTCATTAGTCTTGGTTCACTTGCAAAATTGCACTGATTTCTAGATGCTTGAATACCAGATCTTTGTTAAGTAGGCAATTCATCAGGGATTAATATCCCTGATATATAATATACGTAATATATTACTTTTTCAGAAACTTCCTCAAAAAGTATTACTATATAGAGCATACCCAAAGTGCCAATACTGTTTTGAACTACTGAGGTTTAACTGCATATAATTTTAAAATGTACATTGTATCTCAGTATACTTGATGCTCCCAAAGTCTCAGTGGAATTTTAAAACTGAACCAAGACTTTGGGAATGCCCTGCATGATGTGGTATGCAATCAATAGATTTGTGGATTGTTCTTATAAAAAATGTAGCCTCTGAGAAATTAGTTAGCTTACTATGATCACAGAGCTGGTAGGATTCAAATCACCGTCTCCTAAATACATCTCCAGGAGGTTGTGGAAATATTATGCATCAATTCTTCAAGACTCCTGGTTCAATATTTTGCATTAAAATTATGTGTAAGCTCTAGGGCAAATTATTTATCCCCTCTATATTTCAGTTTCTTTCCCTGTAAAATGAATATTATATAAATATATAAAATTTCTATAAAAACTGTGTTAGCTCCAAACATTTTAATGATTTAAAAAAATAAACAATGTATTGAGAGGCGTGTAAATAAAGTGGAGATAAGTGATTCAAAATACATTTTTATTTAATTTTTATAAAGATTGTCTTTTTTTAGAAAATATTGAAACATACCAAGATAAAAAGGCATGTTTGATTTAGAAGTCCTATTAAGAGCTTAACAATAGCTCTGCTTCTCTTATCATAGAACCAATAATATATGATTTATAGAAACCTGTCAGAACATACACAGAAAAAGTAGTCTAAAAATTAAAGCCGGTTAAGTGGCTTTCAAAGAAGAATTAATGAAAGAAAAAATGGAATTGTAGGCTGAAATCATAACATGAATAGGATTAAACAGTCAACCTGCAAGATTGGTGTTATCTGGTAAAAGGACATGTACTAAGTTTATTAAATTATTTTATTTTAATTTCCTGGGATCGTGACATTATTAAAAGATATAGGTCTATCCAATGTGGGAAAGAATAGAACTATTCTATATGTCCCTCATTGAATTTTTATTGTGTAAGTCACTTAGGTTACTAATTCAGTGGATTTTAATGCCATTATGATTACCAAAACATGTTGGAACTGTATGTTTTAAATTGCAAGACATAAATTCATCAATTCATCTTAAATTTCAAAGTCCAGAAATAGAAAAACAAAATATCATGTATATGAACAGGAAGTATAGACTGTGACTTCTGCATGACCTAAGAGTCCAAAGATTCTGATAAATCAGAGTTTCAAAACCATCCATTATGCCAATTCCTTCAGACATGTTACCAACATTTTATCACAATCCCATATTATATCACTTTTAAATAGAATAAATCACCTGAAACATTTAAATATTAAATGTAACCATTTTGTTTTTATGATCCAGGAAGAGATTTAAGAAAGCGATTTTAAACAGAAGACTTTGATTTTTAAATTAATTTTTTGTTGTTAACTTTGGTTTCAATCCTCTTTGTTATGCAACATATATTTATTCCTCTTCCCAGTTACTCCAGATAGAAAAGAATTATAAAGAGGAGAAAGAAAAAGTTAATGGAAACAAAAGCACCATCTTCTAAATTTAGCATTATAAATTGTGTTCCAAAGGCATAAGCCTCCATCTCTGTAAAGAGAAGGAAGTATTTCCCCTCTCTTCCTTGAACAAAGATTATTCTTATGATTTTTCTATTCACATTGCTGAGGTCATGATATAAACTATATTTCTGTCTCTCCCTATATAGTTTAGTATTAATACAGCTAATTCTTTCTTTTAATTATTTATTTTAGCATTATTTTTTTTAACTCCTAAGGCCCCCTTCACATTATCACACTCATTGAGGTGGCAAGCAACATGCTAACAATTATACTTGTGTAATCATGAAAAATATATTTTATTGGTCATATTGCAAAAATAGAACATAATAAAATGTTAAAACTACAATTCACATTCAGAATTCAATCATTCTGCTCCTGGAGGTCGAGAATATTTTCAATAATTAGTCCTTTCGAATTGTCTTGGCTCACTGTATCAAAAAGAGTAGTTAAGTCTATCATAATTGATCATCATTACAAAATTGTTGTTATTATGCCAAATGTCTTTGTTCCACTCACTTCATTTTTCAACAAGTCATATAGGTTTTCCTTTGTTTTTCTGAAACCCTTATTATTATTTCTTATAATTTTTTAGTGCTCCATCCCAATCATATGACTGAATTTGGTCAGTCATTTCCCATTTGATCAGCATCTCCTCGATTTTCATCTTTTACCACCACAAAAAGTTTATTATACATATATGTATGTGTCCTTTTCCTCTTATCTCTTTGGTATATAGATCTAGGAGTGTTATTTCTGGGTCAAATTAGCAGGGTTATAATATATACTTCCAAATCATTCTCAACAATTGTTGAATCAGGACTCAACTCCTTCAGCAATTTAATTCATTAATAGTATAAATATTCTTATCATGCCACTCTGAATTCATTTTTTACTTTGGTAATTATCTGCTGCCTACATTAATGTGCTATGATGGTCCAGTTATTCCAGTAATCAAAGGATAGTGTACTTATCTTTCCACAAATATCCCTCATTTTGATTATTCTCACCATTTCATCTTTACAAATTTGTTGAAGTGGAGAATCAATTTTGTTTTCATTTACATCACTCTTTGAATTAGTTATATGGAATACTTTTTTTAATATGCTAACTGAGCTATGTAACATTCATGATCATTCATATGACTGGCATACTTATTAACAAAGCCATTGTAACTTAAATTTATTAAGATCTAGTATCATTGTTTTTGTTGTCAAGACCAATATATTTTCAAGAGGATTACCTTCCCCAAAGTAACTCAAAAGATTACTTCATATAGTTTGAATATATATATATAAATATATATATGTATATATATGCATATACAGATAGAAATATGTATACAGATATATATATATATATATGCTTTATCTCTTTTGTCATTAATTACAATACAAATATTATCAAAGTAAAAATAAAGGCTACATAAACTACATATATCACATACACATACAGGACCACCTTGCATGGTGTGCCCTCATCAGAGAGGGTGCTGCACTCTATGAGGAAGGCAGAATTGAAGCAGCCAAATGAAACATGAGATATGTAGGAACAAATAAACAGTGTGTGTGTATATATAGATAGATATCTATATCTATATCTGTATATGTATATATATATGTACATATGTGTATATATAGTTATATAAAATAATTATCTATAACATCATTCTTTTCCTTAACAATAATTTTAAATTTATAAGTCACACAATTATTTCTGAAAGAATGGCACCATATATTTCTCTAATTATTATAATTTTACACTGCACCACATAGATTTTCTACCTCCAAAAATGGAAAAAAAAGAGAATTAGAGAAATAAATCAACCAATGAACAATTTATTAGGTGCTAGTTTTGCTAAGTAATAGAAGTGGTCAGTATTCCAAACAAAGGTTATTGTTTGCAAAGGGTTGGTCACATGTAAATAAACATGTATAAAATACAAATAGCATATATTGAAACTGCTAATCAATTCCATTAGAAAGGAGATCTTTTATAAAAATACTTTTAGAGAGATGCTAAGCCATGTGTTTTTTTGATCTTTCAGTATGAGGCTCCTAAAATTGACAAGAAGAAAGGGAATTGTGAGAAAACTACAGACAACTGAGGAAATGGAGGAAGAAGAGGAGGAAGATCAAAGAGGGGGGGGAGAAAGAGAAAGATTTTGCAAGAAACTAGGTCCCTTAGCTCTGCCCTCTTGATAAAGTATTTTTTTTACCTTGTAAGATGAGACCAATTTAAATCAGCATAGTCCACTTCTATAACGTTAAGAGAGTTCTTGACAAAATTCATCATAGAAAACCCCACACTTAAGTAGAGTCAACATGACTCTTTGGGAACATACTTCTTATTCTGGTAGAGGACAGAAAGTGATATGTTATCTCTAATCCACAATTCGAAAGATTTAGAAGGTAACTGGATGTTAATTATTGTGAATTATGACATTGTTAAAGATGGTTAAGCAAGCATTTCCTAATATATTATATCCATTGATATTTTGATTATACCAACAGTCATTCTCATACCTCATTATAGCTAAAGAGGGAATCACTTAGATAACTTCACTATAACATCACTGTCTGGATATTTGAGGTAAGGCAAATATTGACTTTAATTTTTTTGTTTTCTGAAATTTTCTCATTAATATTTACCAGGGAAGAATCAACTAGAATAAAGATAGAAATGAAACATTCTTAGCAAGGTCAATTGGATTTAGTGGTGATTGATTATGTCTGTCCATATGTATGCTGGATAGACTTAAAAGCAATAGTGACTCTAATTACAAATCCAATACTTGATTAATGTTGTTCTGAAGTTTGGTGACATGAAAAGAGTATTCTGAATCAATTGCCAAATTATTATTATCAATGAATCTATTTTTATTCTATTGAATAATTTCAGATCAAGAACTGTGCCTTTAGTCATAAAAAATACAGTTTAAATCTATGTAAGTAGGAATCATATTATAATATGTATAGAGATGTTTTATAAATATATATATATATGCCTATATACAAATACAAACACATATATAGATTTGTTATATAGGTTATATGTATATATAAACATAATACACATGCAATAAGCAATATAGGTTACTTAGATCCACATTAATTATGATAAAAAAATTTTTTTTGAATACAGAAGAGCACTTAATTGAAACTTTCAGGTTAAAAATGAACGGACAATAAACTAAAAAAATTGATTAATGTATCCGCATTTTCACTTTTGCTGGGTTGATCTCTTTAAAGATTGAATTAGGTTGTTACTAACTAGCATAGATTCACAATTAAGAGCGTGTGGGGTTTTGGAATGCTACCTCTCACTTCTTCAGACCATTTGGAACTTTTCCATTGAATTTGTTACTCCAACATTTGACTTTCATCATGTTCTTTCTGACTTCTCAAACCTTTTCCTTACTGTCCATCCAACTGTTTTAATGTGACATTGACAATTTTGATACTTTCATTCCAAGTGTCCATCTGGCCTGGATCTATTCCATCACTCCTGAGTTTGACCTGGACTTGATGCTTTGACCTTTATTTCAGTTCCATGGCCATCTCTGACATACTGGCTCTCATCTTTTATACTTTGAACTCTTCTCAGCAACCTCAGCAAAAAAACTTAACCTACAGTTCCCAGGCCTGATTGCTACTGCTAGGTTATTAACCCTTGATTTACCACTTTTGAGAGGTAAGTAGTAATTTTCTTTATCATTACTACAGAGTTTCCTAACAGAGCAAAAACAATCTCTGTTTTCCCTATTTGATTGTTTTTCAATCCATACTTGTCTGTCAATTAATTAATGATCTTTTGCAAGTAATCATGGAATTAATAGTTTTAAGGTATGAAAAGTGAAGTTAAATTGTGTGATAAATTAACTAGCTCTCCACACATATTAACAAATGCTTTGGGTAATTCTTTTGTCAGTCATTACAATACAAATATTATCAAAGCAAAAATTCAGGCTACATAAACAAGTTAATCTACCAGAATTGCTACTAATGAATGTTACTATGAAATGAATATTCTTTTTTCACATATTTTCACATATAAAATAATCTTTGACCTCTTCTGTTGTTCAGTTGTTGAGTCAAATCTGACATTTTATGACTAGAGTTCCAAGTCCTTCTATGGTTCCCTATCTTTCAGTCTTTTCAAGTTCATGTTAACTATCTTTATCTCATTTTCTTCTACCACTTTTTGCTTTTGCCTTGAATCTTTCCCAAGATAGCTATCTTTTCCAATAAGTCCTATCTTCTCATTACACATGGCCAAAATATTTAAGTTTCAGCTTGGGCAGTTGACCTTCCAATAAAAAGTCTGAAATAATTTTATTAAGTTTAGACTGATTTGATCTCCTTAATGTCCGAGGAACTTTCAAAATTCTTTTCTGGCACCACAATTCAAAAACATTGATTCTGCAGCATACATTTTTGCTTAGCATCCAACTCTCATATCCACATATTGCTACTAGAAAAAACAGACCTTTGTCTATAAGAACTTTTGTTGGCAAGGTGATGTCTCTACTTTTTCGTATGCTGTCAAGAATTGCCAGAGCTTGCCTTCTATTAAGCAAGTGTCTTTTAAAAAAGTGACTGAGTCACCATCTGCAATGAACTTTGAGTCAGAGAATATAAAATCTTAAAATGCTTCATGTTTTTACCATCTATTTGCTAGGAAGTGATGGGGCTAAGGACTTTTTTATGTTAAACTTCAAGCCATCTTTTAAATTGTCCTCTTTCACCCTTATCAAGAGATTTCTTAATTCCTTTTCATTTTATTTCATCAGAGTGGTATCATCTGCAAAGCTGGGCCTATTGATATTTCTTCTATGAACCTTAATTTCAGGTTTTGATTCATTTTCAGTCTGGCATTTCACGTGATGTACTCTGAATGTAAGTTGAATAACTAATGTAACAATAGACAGCCCTGTCATAATCCTTTTCCTATCTTAAACTAATCAGTTTCATATTTGGTTATAACTCTTGTTTCTTGGCTCACAGATTCTTCAGAAGACAAGTAAGATGATCTGGTACTTCCAACTCTTTTGAGAACTTTTCAGATTTTGTGGTGATCCACAATGTCAAAAGCTTTAGAGTAGTTAATGTTGCAGAAGAAGGTGTTTTTCTTTGACCTCCCCCTCTGATCATACTGAAAATCACTTCTGTCGACAAATGATAAAATAATTCAATATCTAAAAGCCTATATTACGAATTTGAGAATTATAATATAATACTAAATGTTGTGTGACATATGGAAAGTATAATTAAAACTTTTTTAAACATTCGTTGCTTGATTTAGTACAGATAAAGGAAGATACGAAAAGTACACAGCTGGCTAAAAAGGAGGATGTAAAATGAGATTTTACTTTCTTTATTATGACTTAAAGCAAATATATCAAAGGTCCTTGGCTAGGCTATAGTGGTTTTAACAAGACTAGGATGAATGTTTTGTTGTTGTTGTTGTTCTTGTCTTTCTATAAAACTAATTGAGGAAAGATTTAGCATGAAAAATACAAAAGGCAATATAAAAAAATTCCAAAATAACTTTAAACACATACCAAGGAAAGTAATGAGTAGGACACGGTAGGCAGGATTATTTAGATATTTAGTAATTCATAGAGGAAAAATAACCAGGAAATGGAACCAATTAATGCTCCAGACCTCAGATTTTCATATGGTAAGATTCTTGAGTAATCTACATAATGGAAAGATATATATTATATATATATATATATATATATATACTTATTCTTTTAAAAGATAAGTAAGAAAAATATAGAAGTATAGTTTGTTCAAGCAATGTGGAAATCCATTAGGAATAACATGTAAGTGAAAATAAAAAATGGAGCTATAGAAATGAAAATGAAGTACATTATAAACTTTCTGGAAAGTTGATGGGAATTTATAATACCCAATTAAGCATTCAAAACTCGCAGTGATAAATTAATCTTATGAATTTCAATGACCCAGATTTCTTTGAAGTACTTTTAGTTTTCTACAAAATGCAGAACAACTAGATTTTTATTCACTTGTTAATGGTACAGTAATATCTATCTTGGTGACTGGTGACCCTGAACAACATGTAGGTGGATGTAATATATCTACATGTAAGAGGTTGGGGAAACAGATGAGAGGAAAGCATGCCATAGGCTAATATAATGACCATATTTCCTTAATTAGAGCATACATAGATACTCTAAAACTGGTTCCATTCTTCTAACCAATGATGAGAAGATCAACCCTTGTTTGCCTTCACAGGTAAAATTGTGATGTATTCAAAATCAAGTTCTTGTTTGCCTGCCTGACTGCTTGTTTTCATGTAAGGATGTGAATACTTGTGTAGAAGAGCCTCAGACTTTTCTCTCCTGAACTGTACTATAATATCTTCAACACACAACTATGCTGTTGAATCTGTTTCTCTTGTGTCTATTTTTTTCTGTTTTTAGGGCAAAGAGTTTTGGAGATGATTACAATTAAGTGAACTCTTAAAGATCAAAATGGTGGACCCCTAAATGTGTGGGAGCCAGATATTTATTAGAAGTAAGACAGTGTATAGTAAAATCTTCAGTGACCTGTTTGATCCAACATAGAACAAAGGCAACCAAAAAAAAGAGAGACAATTAATTATCCATTTGCTACAATGCACTCTCAATTGAATTTAGTCGCATGAATGCTTTTAAGAAAAAGTTTAAATTTTAGTCTATTCTATCTGTCAAAAAAAAATATAGAGGAGAACATGCTTCCATGTGGGAAGAAGTATTTCTTACTTTTTGCTACTTTTTTTACAGTTATGGTAAGCACCACTTTGAAAAAGTTAGTTTTTTTATTTGGTTAAATGAATCTAAGGCTCTAATAACTGGAAATAAATAGTGAGGAAAATAACAGAATGGAAATTTTAGTTGAAGACTTTAGAAAGAAATCACCCCCCAAACATCAAGGTAACTTTAGAGTCTTAAAGGAGAACTATATCTGGGCCAACTATGAAATAGTAAGTTCAAAGTGCAAAGCAATAAGAGACTGGCTATACTGACTTAATTTTAAATAAAGAGAAAATATGAAAGTAGGAAAAAAGTGGAAAAGTGACCCCTGTTATTATAGAAAAGCAGAGAATGTTGGCCATAGGTTATTTTAGAGTCTAGATTTTAGAAGATAAAAACATTTTAAATAGGGAGAAATAAATTATCCCTATTTGAGAAACAACAGCAACAATTGCGAAAAGTGAAAAGCAATCTGGCAGAAATTAGGCTTTAAACAGTGCCTTATACTACACTCAGTTTAGTCACAAACAAAATTAATGCACTTATGATAAGATGGGGAGTGGTCAAATCAGGAAAAAAAATCTTCCAATTTAATTTTTCTAAAAAGTATTTGACATATGAGTGGCTGTAAGAAGAAAGATACCTGTTACATTATTGATAGAGTTGTGAATCTGAATCACTTTTTTTTTGTTAGACAATGGGGTTAAGTGGCTTGCCCAAGGCCACACAGCTAGGTAATTATTAAGTGACTGAGGTCAGATTTGAACTCAGGCACTCCTGACTCCAAGGCCAGTGCTCTATCCACTGCTATACCTAGCCACCCCCTGAATCACCTTTGAAAATGATTTGGAATTATGAAATAATGTACAGGTTCTATTAGTGGACATATTGCAAAAATGCCACTGATAGAAAAAAGTTCCCATACACAGAATAATCATTTTAGTTGGACTATTGTAATAATAAAGAATTAGAAAGAATGTAAATATCCACCAATTTAGGAATGACTAAATCAACTGTTATATGTGAATATAGTGGAATATTGTTGTGCAAGAAATGACAAAAGTGATGGATACAAATAAATATGGAAAGATGTACACAAGCTGATTGATGCAAAGTGAAGTAGGCAGAGCCAAGAAAATAATATGCACAATAAGTAAAACAATGTATGTGAAAGAATAACCATATACAAAGTGTACATACCACACACACATAAACAAAATCAAAAGTGAATGTTGAATAATTATAAGTATCAAGCATGGTTCAAAAGAAAAAAATTTGAAGACACTCATATCCCTTCCTTTTATTATGGTTGAAAACTGGATTTAAATATAGTTGGAAAAATAAATTAAATTTTAAAAATCCTTCTGAAATACTGGGCCTAACTTTAGGTACCTAATTTTAGAGTTACTAATCAATTAGAAGGCATGTTGATGATGATGATGATGATGATGATGAGAAAAGTAGTTGTAAAGACATAACATATGAAAATTAATCAAGGTAAAGGGAGATGCTTAACATGGAAAAATATTGTTCTTTTTTTGCAGTAAGAAGGTTTATTAACTTCTTGAGATATTTGTAGGGTTACCACATAGAAAAAATATAAACTTAATCTGTTTACCTTCAGAGCATGGAACTAAGATTAATAAACTGAAGCTTTAGATAGGCAGTCTTCAGTTCAATAAATGGATTTTTTAAATGAGATCTAGACAAAAAATGAAGTAGAATAGAATGCTTTGGGAAATAGCTTTTTTATTATATGATTAGGTGATATTGATGACATAATATGAATTTGCCTCTGATAATCTCATAAGGTGTTAAATAATTATAACAAGTGTTTCTCTCAATTGCTCATGATATTAAAAAATCTGTCATGAATTATTTGAAGCTTATCTTCATATATGACATATGTATATCTTTTTCTAAATTTAATTTCTTCCATATTGCTTCTCAATTTTCCCAGGTTTTTTTGGTTTAAATAAATCAAATAGTATGACATTATCTTAGTAGTTGGGGCTTTAAATTTATGGAATTATAGAAGAAAAGATACATTTGAAAATAACACAGTTAATATCATTTTAATTTATTCAATGTTTTAAGTGATTTTATTTTCATTTTATTTCATTTTTTAAATCACTTATGTTTATGTTTTTTTTTTAGAATTACATAAATGGCCATCACACTGAGTGTTTAATTTATTCATGAAATTAAATCTGATGTTCTATTAAGACTATCTTTAAAATATTTTAACATTGTTCAAGATGCTTGAATTTAAATAAAAGAGAAACAAATATGCAACTTTTGCATAGTCACTTTTTTAATTTAGAGAATTTTAAATAGTGGGTTTTTTTGGTTTTATTTTAGAGGGAAACAAAAAGTAAACACCATTTTTAAACCCACAAAGAAATTGCTTTATACTGTCTATACACACTGAGTACAGAGCTGAATGGAGGTAATTATCAGTATATTTCAGGTCAAAAAAGCATTTTCACCTGAAATGTTAAGATAATTGATGCAAATGCATTTTTTATTGAAGTATACTGATAATTACCTCAATTCACAACTTAACTAGGGCTTTTTAGAAAGTCTCAATGTTCTAACCTTGTATATAAATGCAAGTCCTCTCTATGAAAATATATTTCATTCAGTTCTTTATTGCTATGAATAATAAACTAAATGGTTCTTTAAAACTTTTAAAATCTTTTCTCAAAATGACCTCTTCAGAGCTTTTTGTACCCAATTTTGTATCAGGCTTTCCAGAATGTACTAGAATACCTGGAATGCTCATATCAAATTCTCACAAATAAACAATAACCTTTAAAAAGAGTACATGGTGATTTCAAATTTCAGAAAAGTTAAGTATGTTTCTCCTAAGTGTCCCATACTGACTAATCATCAATCATCATTCTTGTCATCATAGATCTATATATCTTTTCTTTAATCTACCTTTGTAATTTCTTCCTCTAATATTTTCATTCTCCAAAATCTTTCCCCACATCAAGTCTTAACAATGTGTTTTTTTCCTGATAAGTCACTTAATAAGATTTTCCTCATTTTCCTCAGCACTCCCATATCTACTTATCCAGGTTCAGTTGATGATTTGTGAACTCAGGTATTCCTGACTCCGGTTCCAACACCAAATCCATTGTAACAGCAAGAGTTGTTTTTATAACTTATGCAATGGAAGAGAATCCCTTAATCCTAAAAGCAATAAACAGTAGAGATTGCAACTATTGATTGATGTCAAAACATTCTGTTGCTGATATCAGTATTAGTCAGCATATGGAATCACCATATAGTGGTGGTGCATTAAATCAACAGCAATGCATTAATGCATTAAAGGCAAAAGAAAGTATATTGAAAGTAGCCTCTGCAAATTATATCAGGCTTAGTGTACATTGAAATGCTAGTAGGTGAAAAGTAAAAGCTTAAGAATATCTACAGAGTAGATTGTCAGTAGTCGGTATTTTCACCTTAGAAGCAGGAAAAACAAGTTCCACATTTGATCCTTGCATTTATATCTTACAGATGCATATTGAATCTTGGAATGTGTCATCATAAAACTTTAGGAAAAGATTGTTCCATCTGGTGAGTTAAATATGAGAGGTGTGAGTCAATCTATTCCTCTGCTAGTTCATATTTTGTGCTTTAAATAATATCAAACACATTTAACCCTTTGTACTGAGAATATTAGAAATTACTGACAAGTGAGGCAATAAAGTCTCTTGTTTGGTAGCGGGCCATTCCTGATAGTAATTCCATCATCCCCAGGAAAACAAATCACACTCCTGGGAATCACATCACATTCTCAGCCAATGTTGAGTGCCTAATAGGGTTGTGTATCATTTTCCAGACTGAATAAAGTTTCTCTTTCCAATTAATCATCCAAATGAATACCTAGGTTCTTTCACCTTCAATTCTGAATATGAATCAATTTCAAACCAAGGTTTAATGAGAAAGAGAACATGAAAAATTTTGCCATGAGGGAAAAATAAGTAATATGCTTTGGGTCAAAATACTCTATCAGCATTGATCTTGTTAGGCATTATAATTTTTAAAATTTCTAAGTTTAAAAGAGAAGAATGTACTTCTAGTGTTGGAAAAAATAAGACTTCATGGATCTTTGGTGTCTGATATTCAATTATTTTGTTATCTTCATTGCTGTGAAAATATATTAAAACTATAATGGAATTCATATACAAATTTAACTACTGATCCATAACCAAAATGACATTCCTTTTTAAATGAAATTTTAAAATGAAATCAATTCGTACTCTTCTTTGTTTTCATTTATTAATTTTTCATTAAATGTACACTAATTTGACAGAGATATGTTCATGTTACTTGAGATGGAAGGCATTGAGTCTCTTTGATCCATTGTGATCATTATCACACATAGATGAGGTCAGAAGTGGGCCCTTTGGTCATGACACAATATGTAAGTTCATAGAAACTTACAAGATATGACCTTATTCTCAATAACCTCTTTAAGAAGTAGATAGTGGAGAATAATTTTTCAGAGAATTCAAATCAATATGCATATATATATATATATATATATATATATATCACACACATAATTTAAAAGACTCTTCATAGGTACTTCTAGTCTTTCTTTCCTTCTAAACAACTGTGCAATTGGTCTCCAGTTAGTTATTGTCATTTTTACTTAAGACTGTGTAACATACATCCAGTGAGGCATTAGATATAAATCTCAATTTTCTTTCAAAAGGCAAACAAGGCTAAATGAATGTTGGATTATTTTGAACAATCTTACATCAGAAAGAATCTAATAAAGCACAGTGCTCCTATTGATATATTTGGAAAGGCTTTGAATAATTTCACTTCCTGAATTTTATAGCTAACTATAGAAACCCAGAAATGAATTCTGCCAAATAACAGAATGAAACCAATTCAAGAGATACTGGCAATTTTTTTATCCATTGATCTCAATATATTTCCCCCACCCCTAAATTGTCATTGTTCTCCAGCAAACAAGCATAATTGGTTATCTTAATTTTTTAAAAGTAGAGAAATAAAATTTTCTCAATATTTAAATTGTTGGTCACAAACTCTTTTTCTTGCTCCAGAACTGAGCATCTAAAGAGAGTTACCCTGGACTTCTGACTCCCCATATATCATGTCACTTTTGTAGTTCTTATATGAGATACTGTGTGCCAAACCAAACTTCTAATTTTCTGTTTTGATTCAGTAGATTCAATTGTGGTTGGTTTGGGTAGAAGGGCAGCATGGATCATTGCCCGAATCTCTTACTCAGAACTGACTTTTAGGCAGAGAGCCAGACTCTGATGTAAGTCTTCAGAGATTCAGATTTGTGTGTGTGTGTGTGTGTGTGTCCTCTTAAAAAATTACATATAAGATTTTGTCTAGTTTTATATTAATGAAAATGCCCAATAGTGGTCTTTAACTCCATATTTATAGGCAGAAAAGAAACTTTTTAAACAATTATTTAAAAGATATTTCTGTTCCACCTCAAGCATGGTATAGGTGGAATAATTGACTTATGTTGGAGTAGAAGTAAAGAAACTCAAGGTGATAGCAGCCCATGATTTTTTTTTAAATAGTGTATAGCAGGGCCAGAAAATGTTAAAGCTCTGTAAAAGGTTAATAATTTTCAGCTCTCCTGACTTTAGCTTTGAAGAATGTCAAGCCAGAAGGAACAGTCAAGAGTAGACAATGATGCAATCAAATAAAAGAAAAAGTTGATTAAAAAAAACTTAAATTTGCCAGTTCAGACTTTGACATCAAAGTTTAGAACAATTTGATTAATTGTATTGCTTAGGAATGAGTTCTGTTGGATTATTTAGAATCATAATTTACAACTAGAATTAGGCAAAGAAAACCACGATCCAGTTTCAAACTAGCCTAATTTTTTAAGCAATATTAAAAAAACAAACTAATTCTTGCTCTCATCAAAGTCAAGGAAATTGTGGTTTCATACACTTGAATTTACCTTACTAAAACTTTGTTCATTATTCTGATTATCCTTTGGCTACAAAATGAAAACACTCAACCATGTTATCACCCTAAAAATACTCAACAATCTTATTAGTCTGACTCATAAATCTACTGCTCCTTCTGACTTTATTTTGCTCCTCAATGTCACACAATTCACTGAACCCCCCCCAAAAAAAATAATTTGGTTCATTTATATGATTGTTATGAGCTTTCATCCATGGATGTTCAGGAACCAGATTGTCTCATAAGAGCTGATTGTTAAACTTTATGTATACGCATCTTGGAAATTGGAAAATACTGCAAATCAGGACTTGATTTCTAGCTTTACTCATTGTCTAAAAAGTGATGAAGAACTTAAAAATGTTTAATGAGTGAATTTTATTTTGGAGTAGCTAATTTTTAAATATTTCCCAGAATTCTATTGCCACATTTTATATTTAATTAGTTCTGTCAATTTCTGGCAATTTTACTTCTAGTCTCAACTCCTATGCTGTCTCCTTCCAGAAGTTTCTCATAGTATTCTTGTGAGTTCTCACTACCTCCTTCTCAAATTATATATATATATATATATATTATATACATATATATGCTTTCCTATTGAAATCTATAACTTTCCATCAGAAAGCAAACTCTGAAGTACAGAGTAATTCAATTGTGTTTTATTTTTGTTTCCCTATCACCCAGCATAGTTCACTGTTTTCAGTAGGAACTTAATGAATCACTTTTGGGTCATCCTGTGAAGTTTGTGTCATTTCCTTCATGCAATTTTCCCTTATTCTCCCAAATCCCCAAACCTTACAGAGCTTAACTTTGTGAGTCACTAATAATTAAAATAAATAGCAATAATAATAATTTACAAAAGTATCAATATTAATTGCATTGTATATGATACAATATTATATTACAATATTAATAAATAACAATTTGAAAAATTCTTTTATAATATTTTTTTTCTCATAACAACCTACAGAGGTAGATGTTACTGTTATCCTCATTTTACAGTTTAGGGATATGTGGTAGATAGTGGTTAAGTGTGTTACAGCTAGCAAGCATCTGAATTTATTTTGCTAACTTTAGGTCTAATACTTTAATCCACTATTTCTCTTTATCACCTCTAGGCTCACTAGTGAACCTTTATAACAATATGTTGTAATTGTGTTTTTATCTTTGTTTCTTCTATATAATCATGAGCACCATGTGAAATCAAGAAATTTTATCTAAATTATGCTTCTTTTCTAGTACCTAATTAAAGATTCAGCATACTGTTGTGATATCCCTGTGAGGAAGATACTTTTATTTTTATAGAGAAGAATATTTGGGAGTTTAAGTGTTATACCCTTACTCACAGGACTAATAAATATCTGAGAGATTGCTTGAACATATATGTATTTATATATGTTTCTAGAAATATATATCTATGCATATATGTATATATACTCACATATCTATTGCATACTTCACAAATTTAAAAAACCTTTTTTTTAGTTTTTGCAAGGCAATGGTGTTAAGTGACTTGCCCGAGGGCACACAGCTAGGTAATTATTAAGTGTCTGAGGTCTGATTTGAACTCAGGCACTCCTGACTCCAGGGCTGGTGTCCTATCCACTTTGCCACCTAGCTGTGTTTCTTTAAAGGTTTCTTTCAAGAGCAATGCTTTAAAGAGTAAATGGTCATATCACATTCATATCAACATGTTTTTAATTTTTTTAATGAAAAAAGTCCTTCGTATATTGTCAACCTCAAAAACAAAAAGAATATTTTGCTCAATGGATGAAAAAAAGATAAATTAATATAATACTCTTCAAGTATTTTAAGATCTCTCCTACATTCAATTTGTTCTTCTTGTCCACAGAAAGTCAAATGAAGAGAAATAGGTATGGTTTTTTGTTAAATTAATTTAAAATTTACATGATAGAAAATGTTCTTATCTTAAGTAATGAACTCTTTCTATTTCTTTTTCTTCAATATCTCTTTAAGTGCATTCCCTGCTTTATACTTACATGCCCACCATCCTAGTTTAGTCCTTCTTCATTTCTGACATAATTTCTACTACTGTCTGATATTTGATTTACCTACCTCAAGTCTCTCTTTAATCTATTCTTTCCACAGCTTTCTAAGTAATGCAGATGATGCTCAGATTTATCTATCTATTCATAAAACCTCTCCTCAACTCTGATTCTACTTAGTAACAAGCCTATTTGATTTTTCTAACTAGATACTCCATAAATATATCAAACTCAAAATGTTCAAAATAGAACTAATTATCTTTTCACCAATTCTACCTGTCTTAAATTTTGTAAAAAGGGTTTTATTCTTCCAATCACTCAGGTTTACAAACTCATTGTCACATTTGACTCTTTTACTCCCTTTCCCCGCTTTATCCATCCAGGTACCCCAAATAATGTCTAATTCTATATTAACTCTTTCATATGTTTCCTAGTATCTACTCACACAATCAAGTTTGTCTGATTTGAATCCATTATTTACAGAGCTATTAATGTGATTTTTTCATATACACACTTACAGAATTCCTAGTATCTCCCATTTGAATATAGAATATTATATCAACTTCCCCATCATTTGAAGCTTTTTGTCACTTTATATGTTCCAACTTCCTTTGTTTGCTTAAAAAAATTATCTTCCTTATTCCATAAGTTTCAGTTATAATCGTTGATCAATGGGTTATTCTCATACATGGTGCTTCAATCTGCCTTTCTCATACCTTTGAGTTAGCTATCCACCATGAGTAGAATTTTGTCCTTCTAAAGCTTCACATTCTAGAATAGATAGAGCACCAGGTCTAGAATCAAGTATCTTCCTGAGTACAAATCTATACTCAAATACTTACTATCAGTGTGACTCTGGGCAAAAAACTTAACCCTATTTGACTCAGTTCCTTTATCTGTAAAATCAATTAGAGAAGAAAATGGTTAAAACAATCCCGTTTTCTTAGTCAAGAAAAATCCAAATGTGGTCACAAAGAGTTTATCATGACTGAAATAACTTAACTTTAGAAACAATATTCCCTAAATTAGATGAGTTTCTTGTCGGTAGTTATAGCTCTCTTTTGTCTTTAAATCTTCAATGCTTAGCAGTTTCTGGCACATTTTAGGCCCTTGATAAATGTCTATTGACTGATGCAAAATTGGATTTAGCTGCCTCTGGTGATGGTTAGTTTACTCTCAGTAAAAGTCTTCAGGCAAAGGCTGAGCTACTCCTTGGTCATGTGTTAGATTGGATATCCCTTTTTAGTTCCTATCAACTCTGATAACTTTGAAACTGTGAGAATATAGAAGAAATTTGGAAGACCTGAAAGAGAAGTTACATTATCAAATTTCTTGTACAGATAAAAAAAACAGAGGCAAAGAAAGTGTATGGGTTTGCTCCAAGGACTGACACTGAATAATAACTAGAAGCAAAATTCAAATTTCAATATCATGTCAAGAGATGTCTGTTTTTGTTTGGTTTTCTCACTGTACCTTTTTTTAAAAATATGATTAATAACAACTTATTTGGAAGGATGCAAGAAGGGATATCTTCTATCTTTTATTTCTATATTTCTAGTGTTTTTGATTTCTATGAAGAAGTATTTTCTTCTGGTACTGGCATTTCTTTTCATTTTTACATCTAAATATCATGTTTGAATTTCATAATGATATTGAAAAAATAGCTCAATATAAAGTAGGGTTCCTGAGTTATGGTTTATTTGGTGAACCAGATTAAGAATTATCAAATATGTAGTCATTTCTTTAAATATATTCTTATTTATTCATTAATAGTATAAATTTTGCTGAAATATCATCGCTGGATTGATGTGATTGGAAATAAATTGAAGAGTGACAAAGAGAAAAAGCTGTGCTTAAGTTACGAATAAAGAGGATTTCCTAATAGTGAGGCATATTACGCTATTCAATAATGTTTTAAAGAAATGATGAACAGTCCAAATTTCTTCATATAGGGCATTAAAAATAGTAATAGACAAATCATGCAGTGCACCAAAATGTAGAAGTGTTAACATACCAGCTATAAGGATGCTCTAAAAATCCTCAACTGCTTTGCTCATTTTATCCTACAGTCCTTATTTCATGACTTTTAGAAGCAAATAATAAGGAAAATACAAGGCTATGGATTCTGCATAAAATGAAAACAGTAAATAGTTACAACAAAATTCTATCCTTATTAAATTGAACCCATTAAAAATACCCTTAGCAAAAGCATCTCTATGCCATGGTACATTCGTTTGAATTTATGCATCAGTGCATTTCACCATATTTAATTTACTTTTAGTCATGCCATCAGTTTTTCTCTCTAGGAGTCCTAGGCCTCCTATATTTTGGTTTTCTTAATTGGCAGTTAACCAACTGTCTACATTGTGTTCTTTCATCAAATCTATTAATGGCCCTATTTAAGAAAAGCATCATATAATTTTCAATCACAAATGTGGTAAATAAACTGCAGCATTGTTTGCTGTTTTGGCCTATATTCTCTTTAGTGGTTTTAAAGGCAGAGTTAATTCATGTTCTTTATATTGAACAGAAAGACATTTTGATCTATGAGAGCAGAACCTAATTTTATAACAGATAAAGTTTTTAAATGACAGGGCAATATTGTAGTTCCTACAAGGAAACACAAAGACAAATTGGCATAGCTTCTGTTTTTTCATATGTAAAATGAAAGAGATGGACTAAGGTGCCTTCCTATCTTAAATCATAACGTTTTATTTGGTATAATAATTTGAAAAGAATATTATTCATGAAAAATGAGGCATATTTTAATCTATTGTACAGAAGAGTTTTAAGAAATGAAATTCTCAGGTTTAATATGACTGAAATAGTTTTTTAAAGTTAAATTGACTTCTTCCCTCTCTTCACCTCTTCTCCCAGCATTCTGGTACTCTTAGAAGCTTTCTAGTAAAGTTCAGTTGGGTTAGATATCTGAGTGACCCTATATATCATTCTCTACAAAAATGTGTTCTATCTGTAACAAAATTCCAAATTCCTTTAGGTGAGAGAAAATTCATCTTATATACTTAGCATCATGCTCAGCATCAAGAATATGGTTAACATTACTCTTTAAACTGAACCCAACCAGTATATAATTCAGTGACATATCAAGTTATCATTCTCTCTTCTTTCAATATACAGGATCTAAGGAATTTTATAAAGATAGATATAATTATTGGATTAATTAAACACTTAGATTTTTTATTTGTATTTCAATAACATGTTAGAATTGGCACAGGATGAGCAGTCTGCTCACACTTTCTTGTCTAGTGGGTTTATAATCTAGATTAAATATTCAAACTTTGATGAAAACTAAAACCTGTTTTAAGTTTTTCTTGTCTATTCATATTCTTTGTCCCATTACAAGTACTCCTACAGATCTCCTTAGTTACCATTCTACCGATTCAAAGCAAAAAAGGAAAATTAGACATATTCCTTATTATCTAATACAATTTTAAAATGACATCTACAGATTAAATGTGTTTTTGGTTATGTGTAAAATACTGTATCAAATAATTTGAATCCTAAAACATTATATAGGATCAAGCATATAATTTTAGCCTCTTTTATTGTTTTTGGAAATGACTTTTTACCTTTGTCCATGATGGTAGAAAGGTCTAGAATATAACAATAGTCTTTGAATGACACCAGTCTCTTCCCATACACACACACACACACACACACACACACACACACACACACACACACACACACACACACACATATATATACATACATATTTCCGCCTTTTTTGCAGATAATAAGCTACCTATGATACTCAGGTTGTTTTCCTAATGTCCACATGCTTCCATAAACTTTCTAGGGGTGAACCAATAAAGGTTGGAGCTTCGCCTCTAGTTATTTGGATGTTTATGAATACTCAGGGAGTGCTCAGGTTTTTGTTCCAGTTTTCACCCATTATCATTAAATGACTAAGCCTGTTTTTTGACTGTTCATTTTTTTTCTCTAATTGCAGTATTTACATTCTTCATTAGGATTCCTCCTTGTGTGTTTCTTTTTCTTCTTGGTCTTCAATTTTCTTAAGCACAACATGTCTAAACAACTACTAAAATCCCTTATGGTTTAATATTTATGATTTTATTGTAATTATATAACTTCATAATCTATTCTATGTATGAACACATAGAAGAATTTGTTGATAAATACTTTAAAAATTCCTTTCCCAAAAATGTTGTTTGCATGACACACTATAAAATTTATTATAAAAAGTAAGAATAGTACATATTATATGCCAGACTTTTGTGAGATACTTAAAATATGATCTCATTTGATGCTCCCTACAGCCTAGAATGTGATTGTTATTATTATCCCCCTTCATAGATGAAAAAATTCAGGACAAGAGAAGCTAAAGTGCTTGTTCAGAGAGACTCAGCTAGTATGTCCAAGATCAGATTTGACCTCCTCTCCCTGAAATTAGGGACTATAGCCATACCCACTGTAGCACCTAAAGTACTTTAAATCTAAACAATGATTAATTTATGAACTTTAGCAATACTTTCTTAAGTATAAAAAATCAATATATTGAAAATGCCACGTTATTTTCTCTCCAAGCAGTTTGAGCTTCTTCAGTATACTCTTGGACATATCTTTCTTGAAACTTCTATAGGGAATTTGTTCAAAAGCAGAGAGAGAGAGAGAGTTAGAGTTACAGACAGAGACAGAGAGAGATAGAGACAGAGAGACAGAGAAAAAGAGGGAACAGAAAGATAAAAAAAATAAAAACAGGGTAAGTCTTTCCTTTTTTTTTTTCCTTTTTTGTTGGGCAATAGGGTTAAGTGACTTGCCCAAGGTCACAAAGTTAGGTAATTGTTAAGTGTCTTAGGTCATATTTGAACTCAGGTCCTCCTCATTTCAGGGCCAGTGCTCTATCCACTGCATCAGGATATGTCTTTCTAATATCAGGTTTTAGAAAGGAATGCAGTATATGTAGCAGATATAACTAGATCAAAATAATTCAAAATAATTTATTTATTAAAAAATAAATGCATATAAAGTTTAAAAATGTGCTTCACTCTGTATTCAGGAACCATCAGGTCTTTCTCTGGGGACAGATAGCATTTTCAACAAAATAAGTCCTTCAGAGTAGTCTTATATCATTTACAGTTGATCATCTTACAATATTGCATTTCCTTTACATACATTTAATTTTGTATCAGCTCACTTAAGTCTTTCCAGGTTTTTCTGAGAACATCCTTCTCATCATTTGTTATAGACTAGTATTCTATTATAATTACATATTACAATTTATACATTTCCCCAATTGATGGGTATCCCCTCAATTTCCAATTCTCTTCCACCGGAAAAAGCTGATATAAATATTCTTATATATTAGGTCTTATCTTTTTATTTTATTCTCCTTTGAGAAATGGATCTAGCAGTGGTATTGATAGATCAAAGGGAACGAATGTATTCCTTTGGGCATAGTTCCAAATTGCATTACAGAAGAATTGAATCAGTTCAAAATTCCAGCAATAGTGCATTTTTTGTCCAATTTTTCCTTCCTCCCCTAAAACATTTGTCATTTTTCTTTTCTTTCCTGACAGCCAGTTTAATGGAGGGAAATATAGCTAGTAATAGTGACTGTAGGAAAAGATATTGAAGAAACTTCTCTGGTGGACTTATGATAAAGAAGGCAACTCATCCCAGAGACAGATCCAACAGAATATGAACACAGGCTGAAGGACACTTTTTTGTCTCTCACTATTCTTGAGATTTCTCTGTCTTTTTTGGGGGGAGGGGGGTTTATGTTTACTTTCACAAGAACACTGTTGTAATAATATAAAATAAATGAACTATAAAAGATCAAAGAGGTAGGAAGTATGAGAGGCATTCCAAAATAAAATGTGTTTTGTTTTTCACTACTCCCTCCCTCCAGTTGCACTCTATTCAATCACCTTTCCCCTTCTTTTATGTCCTTCTGCTCCTATTTTCCTGGAGGATAAGATTGATTTCTATACTCAAATGAGTATACCCTCTATACCCTCTTTGAGTCAAATCTGAGAAGAGTAAAGTTCATTCACTTCCCAATAATTATTCTTTCTTTATCTCTACTGGAAAATGTCCCCCTATTTTTGTGAGATAATTTATCCCATTCTACATTCCCCTTTTCCTTTCTCCCAGCATATTCTTCTTTCACTGCTTAATTCCATTTTTATTTTTATGGTCTATTTATTTTATATTATTACAATAATCTTGTGAAAGTAAACATAAAACCCCCCAAAAAAATAGAGAAACCTTAAGAAAAATAAAGTGAATATCTTTTCCCACAGTCACTATTACTAGCTGTATTTTCCTCCACTCTATTTCTCCCCTCTCATTTATTCTATTCTCTCTCTCTCTCTCTCTCTCTCTCTCTCTCTCTCTCTCTCTCTCTCTCTCTCTCCCCCCCCCCCTGTCTCTCTCTCCATTCACCTTTTCCCTACTCAGAAGTGGGTTATATCTGAGTACCCTCTCCCATGATCTTCCCTCTCTTCTATAACCTATTCCCCTCCCCTCCCCCACCTCCTTTATCCCATCCCTTTCTTCTCATTTTTCTCTAGGCAAGATTGATTTCTATACCCTATTAATTGTGCATGTCATTTCTTCACTGAGACATGTCTGATTGAAGGCTCACTGATTCCCCTCGCCTTACTCCATTGCAAAAGCTTTTTCTTGACTCTTTTATGTTATACACTGTAGTCCCTTCTACCTTTCCTTTCCCTTACTCCCAGTATTTTCCTTTATCATCCAATGACTCCATCTTTATACTATATTATACCATTATATTCAATTGCCTCCTGTTCCTTGTCATATATACATGTTCTTTCTAAATGCTCTTATAATTGAGAAGGTTCATATGAGTTATAAGTATCTTCTTCCCATGCATGAATACATATAATTCAACATTATTAAGTTCCTCATAATTAGTCCTTCTCATCCACCCTCTCTATGATTCACCTGAGTCCTATACTTGGAGATCAAACATTCTGTTCAGCTCTGGTCATTCAACAGGAAAGTTTGAAAGTCCCCAGTTTCATTGAATATCCATCTTTTCCCCTGAAAGAGGATGTTCAATTTTTCTGGATGGTTGATTCTCAGTTGTAAACCAATCTCATTTGCCTTCTAGAATATCACATTACAGGTCCTAAAAGCCCTTAATGTAGATGCTGCCTATGTCCTAATGCCATAGTAGTTGACTTGTTTGTTTTTGGCAGCTTTTAGCATTTTCTTTTTGACTTGGTAGTTTTGGAATTTGACTATAATTTTGCTGGGAGATTTTCTTTCAGGATCTCTTTCAGGAGGTGATCAGTGGATTCCCTCAATTTCTATTTTACCCCCTGCTTCTAGGATCTCAGGACAATTTTCCTGGATTATTTCTTGAAAAATGAAACCTAGGTTGTTTTCCTGGTCATGACTTTCAGGTAGCCCAGTAATTTTTAAATTATCTCTCCTGAATGTTTCCTTTGTCAGTTGTTTTTCCAATGAGTTATTTTCTTTTAATTTTGGGGGGTTTTTTTGGTATTGTTTTGTTGTTTCTTGGTTACTTACAAAGTCATCAGCTTTTTTTTGCTCCATTCTACATTTGAAGGAGTTATTTTCTTCAGAGGGCTTTTTTATTTCCTTTTCCATCTGGCCAATTGGTTCCTTTTTTTTGCTCATTTTTAACATTACTTTCTTCAGTGTTTTTTTTGGATTTCTTTCCCTAAGCTACTGCATCGCTCTCATTTCTATCCCAATTTTTCTCTACCTCCTTATTTGTTTTTCAAAGCATTTTTTGATCCTGTCCAGAGCTTGATCCCATTTTCTTTTTCTCCTGGAGGCTTTGGATACAGAAGCTTCAACTTTGTCATCTTCTGAGTATGAATTTCAATCCTTCCTTCAGGTGTCCAAAGTAACTTTCTATGGTCAGATTCTTCTTTTTGTTGTTTGCTCATGTCCTCAGCCTATGAAAACTTTACTACACTTCCAAGACTTTAGGGAGTTTTTGGAACACCCCACAGGTACTTTAATTCCTCCAAGGTGTCATGAGAGGCTCTGACTGTTCTCTTGGTCTGTGGATGACCAAAAGCCCTCCCCTCTACCTTGGAGCTGTGAGGAGGGTCCCTGCTTCTCTACGGTAGTACTGGGGGCCCAGAATGCAACCTGGATCTCCGTGTGGGTAAACAACAGAGCCCTGCCTCAGGGAGAACAGATAGACCTCTTCAGTCTCTCCCCATCCCCTTACTGTCTGTGGCCTGAGCACTCTGTAAATGCTGGTTGACTATGCACTGTAAGATGGCTCTGAGGCTGGCACTGGTCTTGGCTCTGTGCTTACTCTGGTGTGGCAGAGTTCAGTCACTGCCCCTTCAAGAAGTCCCTGGTGATCCTTAGGCCAAGAGGTCTGGAAACTGGCACCTCATGGACTTTTCCTGGAAGTCTGGAGTTGGTTTGCTCTGCCTTGGCTGTATTGGGGACTGACTATGCTGTGGATCTTTCCAACCCCCAGTTCCAGTGAAACAGACTTTTCATACCAATCTTCTAAGTTGTCGTGGACTGGGAAACTGCATTACTCAGTCTTCCTGTAGGTTCTGCCCCTCTAAATTTTGGCTAGTCATAATTTGACAGCTTTTTGAGTTCTGGGGGAACGAGTTTCCAGGAATTCCTGCCCACATGCAGACTTCTTGTCTCCACCCCCTTAATTTTATTTTTAGATACAATTACTACATGCTCATTTCATAACTTTGACCTCTCTCTCTTTCTCTCTCTCTCTCTCTCTCTCTCTCTCTCTCTCTCTCTCTCTCTCTCTCTCTATATATATATATATATATATATATATATATATATATATATGAAAATTCTTGAGTTACCAGTATTATCTTGTCATGTAAGAATGGACACAACTCTCATCTTTTTTCAGTTGAAAGTCCCCTATTTTACTAAATTTTCATTATTCCCCTGAAAGATTATGCTCAATTTTCCCCGAATTATTGATTCTTGGTTATAATCTTAGCTCTCATGCCTTCTAAAATATCACATTCCCAACCCCTCAGTCCTTTAATGTAGAAGCTTCTAAATCTTGTGTTATCCTGACTGTGGTTCCATGACACTTGAATTTTTTTTTTTAATTTCTGGCTTCTTGCAATATTTCCTCATCGATCTGGTAGTTCAGACATTTCTCTATAACATTTCTGGGAGTTTTCATTTGGGATATTTTTTTCAACAGATGACTGACAGATTCTTTCGATTTCTATTTTCTCCTCTGTTTCTAGAATGACAGGGCAGTTTTCCTTGACATTTACTTGAAAGATGATGTCTAGGCTTTTTTTTAAATCATAGCTTTCAGGTCATACAATAATTTTTTAAATTATCTTTGCTGGATCAATATTCCAGGTGAGTTGGTTTTTCCTATAATAAATTTCACATTGTCTTTGATTTTTTCACTTTCTAAGGAATGTTATATTTTTTTCTCAATTTCTTATAGTCACCAGCTTCTATTTGCTCAATTCTAATTTTTAAGAAATTATTTTCTTCAGTAAGCTTTTTACCTCCTTTTCCATTTGACCTATTTGACATTATAAATGATATTTTTCTTCAGTTAGTTTTTCTTTTCTATTTAGTCAATTCTACTTTGCAAGGCATTCTGCTCCTTATTTGCTTTTTTATACCTCTTGCCATTTGACCAAGCTTATTTTTAAATGTATTATTTTCTTCACTATTTTCTGCCTCTTTTGCTAAGGTGTTGATTTATTTTTTATAATTTTCTTACATCATTCTTATTTCTCTTTCCAATTTTTCTTCTATTTTGCTTACTTGATTTTCCAAACCTTTTTTGAGGTCTTCAATGGCTTGACATCTATTGATATTTTTCATAGAGACTGGATATAGGAGCTTTGACTTTATTATCTTTTTCTGAATGTGTGTTTTGATTTTCCTTTTCACCATAGTAACTTTTAATGGGCAGACTTTTTTTGTTGTTTGCTCATTTCCCCAATGTATTGCTTATCTTTTAATTCAGCTTTCAGGGTGGAGCTTTGTGTAGGGTTTGTGCAACTGTATTCAAAGATATTTCTAGAAATCTGAATGCTTTCTCTTCTTCAAATATAGTATGATCTAAGGAGAGTTGTATTTACTTCTTTCCTGGATTGTCCTTTGGTCTGTGAGTGACCACAAGCACTTTTTTCTACTGTGAATTGTGAGAAGACTTTCTGCTCCACTGTGTCTTTAAGTTCTAGTATGCCTTGGGACTGCTACCCAGGACTGCAACAAGTTTAGAGTATGGGCAAAGAAACAGAGTCCTATCACAGTGTTAGCAAAAAAGATACTAGTATACTTCTGATCAATTATTTTACCCCTTTATTGCTTTTTGTATGCCTCTGCTGATTCAGTTGTTCCCAAGTCTCTATTTGTTGGGGTTGGGTCTACACCAGTCATTTCTAGACTATTTTTTACCCTGGATCAATAGACATTTCCTGTCAATCATCTAAACTGTCTTGGGTTGGATATTTATTTTTTACTCTGTCTGCTTGTAGGTCCTGCCACTCTAGAAATTTTGAGTGTAATTACTTAAAGGGATTTGGATGGAGAGTACAGGGAAGACCCTGCCTTTATTTTACTATTTTGACTTTTCACAGAAAAAAAGTAATTGCTATGGGGCGGCTAGGTGGCGTAGTCGATAAAGCACAGGCCCTGGAGTCAGGATTACCTGAGTTCAAATCCGGTCTCAGACACTTAATAATCATCTAGCTGTGTGGCCTTGGAAAAGCCATTTAACCCTGTTTGCCTTGCATAAACCTAAAAAAAAAGTAATTGCTATTTTTCATGACAGACTTATAGATATATGAATGTAAAAGCATTGCATCTCTGTTTTTCCAAACTAATGATCCCATGGCCAATTTTTCAGCAAGTGTCCATGTGACATGATTTTAAGACTTCTCATCATTTTTGATGTCTTCCTTTGAATATATCCTTATCAATGACATTGTGAGAACGTGGCACCCCAATGTGAACTTAACATTTTGTATTTTATCTGATTCGGTATAGAGGTAGAATATATTGATTACAATAACTCTTCTTTTTTCTAGATACTGAATGATTATGCAAATAATGATTTTGGGGGTTGCTCCAAATGTTGTTTGGCTTTATCAAACTTCAAACTCTAGGTATTAAATTCAAGAAATACTTTAGACATCACAAAGTTCAAACATCTTACCTTGGTATATTAAAAAAACTTGGATTAAAAGAGGAAACTTGACCCAATTCACTCAGATTGAAATGCAATTCCTATGGAAAATTTATGCCCTCCTACAATTTATTTTTCATATAAGCTCTTTGATAAACATATTTCTTCTATAACATATCTGATCTAATGATTATTATTACAGTTATAATTACTAAAATATTATGGGGATCAAAATTTTTACTAACATTGTTCATTTTAGTCTGGCCCTCTCTGTGGGCTTTAAGTTGTTTTTGCCTTACAGTTCTGTCATGTGACCAAATAGCTTATTTTGATAGTATAAATATGTACAGAACTGGAGAAGTTATTAGGTCATCATTGTTTCTCATACCTGATTGTCTGGCCAGCATTCAATAGCTGATTGCTACCACCTCCCACGTGGTAACTATTTGAATTATAGGTATGGAGTCTACAAGTCAGTGCTTAGATTATAGGGGATATTCTTTGAAATTTAACTCAGTTTCAGTGACAGTACAATTCACATTAGTTGTTAAAGAAATGGCAAACTTGATGACCAGGAAGGTGTCATTAGACTAGAAAATTATATTAATTTTCCATGATATACTCAGACATTTTAATGAAATTAGAAAAGAGGTAGTTCTAATTATTAGAGGGATAAAGTAAAGACATTAAAAACCAAACTTTTGGATCTTGTATTCAGAAGAAATAGAAAATAAGATGATGAATAAAATAATGATATAGGCAATATAAAATGCATTTAAGTACTGCATTATTTAATCAAATTAGAAAATCAACTTGTATAACTCTTTACATTAAAGAGGTCTCTATCTTTTATGGTATTTTTGTCAATGATTGATTTTAAAGATCTAGTTCAAATGGCATATTTATCTGTTGAATTACTGAAACAAGCAATATAGATAATTTAGCATTTGACATTTTTCCTCTTTTGTTTCTAAACTTCAGATTTGAACTTTACAATTTCTCACATTACCATAAATCAGTGTATGGATTATCTTATCTATCTTGTTATTACTTTTATTCTATATTTCTTGTCTTTGATAAATTTCCACTTGAGGTATGTCTATAAGTATGCACACACAAATCCACATATATTTGCATATGTTGTACCACAGTTTTCATCTGATATTCTCTTATCTCCTGGCATGACAGCATTGAAATACATTCAGTCCTTTGCTAGTTTTATGAATATGATAACCAAACCTACAATTATGAGAAGACTTTACTTTATCACACCATAAAAACAATGAAAAAAATTTGTTATTTCTATTCATTTTTTATTTTAAGTAAAAAAAGATTGCTTCTTTTGTGGGCCAAATTATGAAAATGTCCACGCAGAATAGTGCTTGAAGGCCCTATTAGGCAATAAAGATCTTAATAATAAATATTTTAAGGAAAAAAATGATTTTTAAATTGCTTTAATAATAATGAGAATACCTATTGGTTTAAGATTATGAGTCCAGCAGAAAATGCAGGTTCATTTAATTTGTTAAGATTTTATGCAGTCCCTCTTCACCAAACCTGACCATTCCTCCACCTGCTGCAGACCACTACTTTGAGATTTTTCAGTTTGATATCTCATGCCAGAGAGAAAGGAATATCAAAATAGATAAAACAATCTCTTGAATTCACCGGTGTATTATGAAATGGAATGTTCATTTAGTTTTAAGGAATTAGTAGAAAACCCAGCTGTAGGCTGTTTATGTGTGATATTCTTAAGTATTTGCAAGTCTCTATCAAACCAAACAATTCTTTTTCAACTACATTGTCTTGAAGGGCAAAAACAAATATTTCCAGCTGCTGTAGTGTGTTAGAAACTGTGAGTTGGAAATCAGTGAGAGATTTTTTAACAATGTTTGTATAAAACGAAACATTGAAAACTCAATTGGCAGTTATCAACACTTGGCCTCTGGCAAATTTGGAAAGAGTTATCTGCAAGGCATATCAAACTCTGCCTGTCAAAAAAATTAAACAATTGAAAATAACCTGCAAGACACCAGGAATCAAACTTTTTTTTAACAGTTGTGCTTATCTTGGATAGTATTTAGAATGTTTATTTATATAAAACATTAATGATTACAGAGCTGAGACGACGCCTATATTTAGGAAACCAGAAAACTTATCCCATTCACAAATCCACTGATAGTTTCATAATCCAGTTGTGCCTTTAGGTGGTTTTTCTTCTGAAAATTTAGTAAGCATTTTCTCTAATATTCAAGTTTACTTTACTTGTCTTTTGTAAATATCTTAAAGAGTATGTCCTAGGCACAGTCCTACAAATAAATGATAATTAGATGCATTATAATACCAGAGTGTGATTATTTGAAGGCATTTCAAATTTTTCCATCTTAAGTCTTCATAGCAGAAATTTTTTCTCCACTTCTTTTTCTTTCTATACACACATTTTCTGGGAATCTCCTTCTGGAGAAAACTTCAATTACTGTTGTCTTCCCATTTGTTATGCCCAATGTAAAACCAAACCCTGATTCATACACCTGTGATGGGGGTGGGATACTTTCAGTCACCTATGAAATGGGAAGTGAGATCTTAGACCTAGGTTTAAAAGAAAAGTCGGACAGCTAGGTGGTGCAGTGGATAAAGCACCAGCCTTGGAGTCAAGAGTACCTGGGTTCAAATCCGGTCTCAGACATTTAATAATTACCTAGCCATGTGGCCTTGGGCAAGCCACTTAACCCCATTTGCCTTGCAAAAACCTAAAAAAAAAAAAAGTCCACATTTTGATATAGCTCCAGATTCCATCCTATGCTCTGACCTATTACCCTTTGACTAGAGTTAGGAAAGTAAAGAGGTAATGTAGGTAATCTAATTTTTCCAAGAACTTCTGAAGATTTAGAAATTATAGAATGAAGAAATGTCTTTTCCTATATTCAATCCAAATTCCCCTGCCAAAGAGAATGACAGGTTGCTTCAAAACTTAATGAGTTCCATCTCACTAGAGGTCATAAAGAAAATCCTGAATACTCACATCATCAGTTTATTACAAAGATAATTGTTGTTCCAGCATGGTTTGGACTAGATAGTCTCTGAATCCTTTCCAAATCAGAGATCTGATGACTTCCCCCAAAAGTGAGACCACCTCAGTACACAGATTACCTCATAAGAAAATCCTTTATGTATGGAAATAGATTTATCATAGTTATAGTTAGTCAACTGCCATTTGGTTAAACAGTTAGAATAAATAAATGGGAATTATTCAAAGATGTCTCTTAAATTAAATTGGATGGAGATGATAAAATAGAATAATGCAGAATACTAACATTTATATATTGTTTGAAAGTTTTCAAAGACATTTCTGCACAATGATCCCAAGAGGCAGATAGATAATAAATGCATTATCTCCATTTCTCTGTTTTTAATTTACATATTTTAATTTTACTTCTAATGATAGCAAATATTTAAATACATAAACAAATCTTTATGTAAAAAATAGAGTATGCAAGCTGAATTCAATTATTGGCCAATGAGAAAAGATAGAAAAATATGAAATCCATATTTAACTACCATTATTTGCCCCTCTCTCCCAGAGATATCTAATTAATAAAGCATGAATTCTATTTTCTTTATTTTATTAGATTCTTTTTTAACCTTCCTTACTGTGTATATAAAATAAATTTCCTGCTCTTACATGGTTGCCATCAACATTTATAATAAGTTTTTTGCTTTTTTCTGATCATTCCATAGCACTTAATCTAAGCCATCCTTAAATTCTTTGAATATTTTATATTGTTATCTGATTTAATAGCATTGTTATATACTATTTCTTTATCCATAACACTTTACAACTATTTGGAACCCCATTGGGAAAATTTGGAAGAAACTGTGAAGAAAGAAATTTAGGAAATATTTTCCAATGTCCCCATGATAGAGACCAGGTATATTACATTTTGGCCTTCTACATAGGCTTCAACTATACTCTTGTCAACTACATAGGTTCTCTGAAAATAACTTCAACTCAATGATGCTCCCTTAATTAGAGAGAATGGTGGTTCTCTTCCTTGTAATTCTGTTTAGCAACTAAGAGTCATGTTCGATTTTATATCATTTATTTCACATTGTATAGTCATAAACATTTTTACACTCCCCCCACCATCTGCAAGGCATATCCCTTCATTCCCATGCACATTTTGTAGTCCTTAATCTCTGAAGAGGTGTAGGAATTAGGATATTTGGTTTATAGATTAGCTATATTCCCAAAGAGCACCCTCCCAGTCTGTGTAATCCAAACACTACCTCAACTCAAGTAATAAGTTCCTAGCTTCTCCATACTTTCATGCTGGACTGCCTATTTAATCATATTGTCCAAAAATCCTGGTTCCAAGTTCAACAAGGTTTGAAATTCTGCACCTTGTGAACATTACCTCTAATACCTGAAACACAGTAAGTTCAAAAATCAAAGAAACAAGTTACCCTCAGGCTAAATTTTAAGAGCCAGATAATGCAATATAAATCATATGGAAATATGTTAAATATTATTTTACATGTATAACTTAAATCAGATCACTCACTGTCATGAGGAGGGAATAAGAAAGGAGGCAAGTAGAAAATGTGGAACTAAAAAACTTACAAAAAGATGAATGTAAACTTTGAATGGATGTGAAAAAATAAAATAAAATAACATTTTGAAAAAGGAGTCAGGTAAGAAAAGGGGAAGAGGAATGGATCCTTCCTCTATTTCATTTCATTCATGGTGACTGATCTAGGGACAGATTGTGATCTTCAAGTTCTGAATTCATCAGATATGAATGGTTGAAAATAGCAGAAGCAAAGGGGCTGGTTGGAACACAGAGTAAGTGGCAAAGTCTTGTTAATTTTAGAAACATAAATATACCCTCAAAGGAAGCTGTCCTCAACCACATGGTAGGAGATGAAGAAGCCTCCTTATTAGGTAACCATGACATGCTTTCCTCTAGGGTGTCTCCATGTTAGGTGAACTGGAAATGCTCAGACTAGCATAGAATATACCTCAAATTGGTGATCTTTAAGTAAAGATTGCATTATCAAGAGCCCTAAATGTTTTAGAGGAAATTCTTAGTCAGACATGAACTGGACAAATAGTCAATAAGGACCTTTCTACTTCACTTGAATCAATTGATAATCATATGTCTTTTGTATTTTTGTTCACAGTGAATAATCAATTCTTTATTGATAGTTATATAGTAACCAGTTTTTTTTTTTATTTCCGATATTTGAAATGATTTTAGATCAAAAGATCCACTCACAGTTCTATGTACAATGTTCACAGGGAATCATTTCCTTTTGATTTAGAAATTCAGTCACAAACTTCTAAAGCTATATACTGAAGAACAGGTGTTGATCTGCATTGATAGTTTCCTCGCCATTGAAATCAAATATTTAGTCTTTCTCCTATCCAAAAAAGTGACCTTGGAGCTACATTGGATACATGTTCCCTTCATATGTTTTTAAACAAAGAAACAAAAATGGGGGGAAATTTTATCTGAAATAAAACCAACATTCCTTTACCCTGCCATTACCACCTTCTTTGGAGTGGAGAGAGTTTGGTTTATCCTTTTTTCTGTTAAAACAATAATTACTGCTCTTAGTCAGGGAAGAGAAAATATTAATGTAGCCTCCATCTGTGATTTATTTTTTTCTTTTCTGAGAGTAGAATGTTTGTATATTTATGCATGGATTAAAAAGAAAGACTTTTAAAAACTGTATTAAAGTAAATATACCAGCAACATGGGCTAAATTGTTCTTCGTTTCTTAAGAGTGTTTTGTCTTTTTTATTTACTTGTTAATTCAGGTTAAATCACTCATCATTATAGGGAATTTTCACTGCAGAAATCTCTTCCTTTATTCAGATAGACAACTTGTAGTCTTTCAGCATTACTTAAGGCATTGAATGTTAAACAATCTGCTCATAATAACAGTCTTCGTGATAGGTGATATTTAAACCCTAATTTCCAGAATTAGTTCTTTAAGTACTTGCAATCCTATTTTTCTCTATATTTGATAATAGAATTCTCTATAATGAGAAAGAAGGCTGTCTTTGATATTCTCCATCCTCCCATTATCATTGTAAGTTCCAAGGCAATATCTCAGATAAGATATTATAAGATAGAAAACTAACTCTGGATTCAGAGGATCTATGTTGCATCTTGTCCTTTAAAGGACAGGAAACAAATAATCATGAGGCTTTTGGCAAATCACTTAACCATCTTGGGCTTTGATGCCATGATGAAAAAAGTGAAGGAACTGGAATAGATACCCTATGAAGTTCAGGAAGAAATTGTTTACATTGCATGAGATAAGTTCAATGATACCTCATTATAGGAGAGTTTATTGGAGGTAATGGATTCTATTCGAACTAAACCTTACCACTACTGTCATTATTATTTGAGAAAGACAATGAATATGCTTCTGGGGATACATTGTAAGGTGCTTGATACAGTAGGACTATATGTTTAAGAAAAGATAGAAGAGGAAGGTTTAGCCATCCATTTAAATTAGCAGATGGTTTCTTGGTCCATACTAAATTTTCATTGGCTTAAATTATCTGAGGAATTTGTCTTTGTTCTTACAATGTAGACCAGACTTTTATAATAATGCCAAACTCAGGTAGAGAAATCATTTTTCAGTTGGTCATAAAGGATGTATTTAAATGAGAATAGTGTCAAATGTTCAACTATTTCTGAAGATGGAATTTGTCCCAATTGGTAAATATTGCCTATTTGAAATTAAATGGTTAGAGGGTTATGTGGAGAGTAAAATCATATGCTGTTTCCCTTGGTAATATATTAGGAAAAAGGGACAGAGATATCAACAAAATGACCAACAAAAGTCTCTATGATATGGTTCCTTCAGTGAATATAGTTTATATAGATTGCATTTCCCTATTCATAAATATAGCATATGAAAATAAATTACAAATTGCAAATACAACAAAATAAGCACAGCAAGAAAGAAAGCAAATATAAATGTTTGATTTGTGCATACCACAGATTTTACACAATTTCATTATCATATAAATAGCTCACATATATAATCTTCCATGCGTTAATTCTGATAAATGTAACAGTAAAAATTAAGATTAATTGAAGCTGCCTTGAAAGGTTCACTGGGAGTTATATCTACAGCACTTTTCAGCATGCTTACATTGTGTACTGAGAAAGTTTGTGAATTTGCTTAGTGATTTATGATATCTGCTTACTTGTGTTTTTATAGACTTCTAAACTGTGTAAAATCACTTTTGCTCAGTTTTAATTTAGATACCTTTTTTGCAAAGTGTGAATCTTCAAAATGAATTGATCTTAAAGAACTGAATCACAGAGAGTTTTTGCAAAACAAAATGATAATTGAGAAAAACAATTAAATATCCACTAATTGTGTATTGAGGTGTACAGTCAAATAAGGTTGAAAATGGAAAAGCAATATGTGATGGCAACAAAATCATTCTGCTATTTTATACTAATTATTGAGCAGCTAGGTGGTACTTTCGATAAAGTGCTGGGTCTAGAAACAGAAAAAACTCATCTTCCTGTGTTCAGATATAGTTTCAGACACTTAACAGCCGTGCAACCTTTGACCTGCTTGTCTCAGTTTCTCACTTGTAAGATAAACTGGAGAGAGAGAATAAAATAGTGAAACATTCCATTATATCTGAAAGAAACACAAAACAGCATCATGAAGAGTTACATCTAACTGGACAATAATATTATAATTATTCATTGTGTCATTATTCTTATTGTTGGCATTACTGATAAGTTATTGGTGTTTTTGTTTTTTATGTGTACTGCAAGATAGAATAGTGGTAAGGGAGCTGATCATAGGTCTAAGAATATTTGAATTCACATATTATATAGGAAACAGTCTGAGCTATGTTACCATTGACAAATCATTTAATCTCTCAGTGCTATAGCAGCATTCTAGTTCCTAATGGTCAGTACATGTGAAAAATCTGCATTGGCATAGGGAAATTTTTTATAATAAAAATAATTGAAGTATTTTTCTTTGAATTTTAACCAAATTATAAAATTCCTATAAGTTCAGAGCAAGATTCAAATAAAGTATCAGTTTTGTTTATAGTGCATAAAAGATGAACCCCCAGAAAGCACATTTCACAAGAGCAGAAATAGATCTGTCCAACACTTTTGTGATATTATGAAGGGAAGTTTATTTATCAAAATGCCCAAAGAGATAAAGTTAGATCACTATTAATACAGGTGCCTCAATCATAGTATCATACCTTGGCTATAATCAACAATCAAGATCAAGATTTATGAAATGTGGAGGCATGTGCCCAGTGGATGGTGTGTCTAACAAAAAGAAAAGGATAGCACACAACAGTCACTTAACTTTGTGGGACAGAGTATCCCTTTAATGTAGATATAAATGCCAATGTTTGATACTTTAATAGATTGAGCATACTTCAAACTGTAAAGGGGATACAAGATAAATTCCTGACTTTCAATTGTTATCTCAAAAATGATTGCTAATTTTAATTAGAAAAAAATAATTTAGATAGTATATGAGTAGCTCAGCATAAATCCTTCACTACTAATTGAAACTCAACTCACAGAATATACAAGCATAAAATCACATAATATCAGTGTGGGAAGAGTCATTAGAGAACAATGCCAACTAGATAAAAAAATTGATAACTCCCATCACAGGCAACCAAGCATTTTTATGAAATATTTTTAATGTCATGCATTGTTTTTCATTGAAACATATAGAATGGACAAAAGATTTGGGATTCTTTGAACAATTCATAAGTTGAATTTACTTGGAATGGTAGTAATTTAATGTACTATAAATTTTAAGGGAAAAGTTATTGAAACATGGAACTGGAAAAATGCCATCCACAATCTATCTATCTATCTATCTATCTATTTAGATAAAGATATATTACATTCCCAATACAATGTAAGCTACCTGTGGGAAAGGCCTATTTAATTTGCCATTGTATAATTACAGTACCTATTAGGGCTCCTAACATTAAGAATGTACTTGGAGTGGCTAGGTGGCATAGCAGATAAAGCACCGGCCCTGGAGTCAGAAGTACCTGGGTTCAAATATGGTCTCAGACACTTAATTATCTAGCTGTGTGGCCTTGGGCAACCCCATTTGTCTTGCAAAAAAAATCCTAAAAAAAAAGAAGGTACTTAATAGAAATTAATTGATACATAAATTAATTGAATCCGAAGCCAAAAATAATGCATGAAATCTCTATACAGCATGCCCCAAATATTAGGTACTTACCTGAAAACTTCCAATGGTATGTAATGAGACCTAAGAAGGCATCACCTTAGATTATTGCCAGGTTACACCTTATTTTGAGCTGAAATTATCTTTCCAATTTTTATTCTTAGGATTCAAACAAGACAAATTCAATTTGTCTTTCACCTGAATATCTTTGTCATATTCGTTGGTTAAGTCTCAATACAATTACTATTATCCCTTTCTCATATTTAAAAACTGTAATTACTTGTTTAAATACTTCAGGGATAAGTTGCTTAAAATCACTGTAGACAATATAAAATACCTAGGAATATATCTGCAATGATAAATCCAAGAATTAGATGAACATAATTTTAAAACAATGTTTGTACAAGTAAAGCCAGATTTAAATAATTGGAGAAATGTTACTTGCACATGGGTGGGCAGAGCCAATGTAATAAAAAATGACATTTCCACTTAATCTATTTATTCAATGCTATTCCAATTAAAATATCAAAAATTATTTTTTGAGCTACAAAAAGTCAAATAAGAGATCAAGAAAATCAAAGGAAATTTTAAAATGTGAAAGAGACAGTAGTATCTTAAACTATATGTCTGTAATTTTCAAAATTATCTGCTACTGATTAAGAAATAGAAAGGTGTATTAGTGGAAAAGTATAGGCATACAATACACAAAAGTAAATTATTATAGGAATCTTTTCTTTGACAAAAGCAAAGATTTAAGATTTGGGGATAAGAAAGCATTATTTAATTTTACAAATCATTGGAAAAATTGGAAATCCATCTAGCAGAACTTGGGTATAGATCAATATCTTTACCATTTACCAAGTTAAAGGCAAAATGGATAAATGACCTAAATATAAAGGGAGAAATTATAAGAAATCTAGAAGAATGTGAAACACATTGTTTATTAGAATTATGGATAGGAAAGAATTTATGAATAGTCAAGAGATAAAGAATATTTGGGGATGTATAATGAATGAATTTACTTACATTAAATTGCATTTCTTAAAATATAAAACCAGTATAGTAAAATTTGAAGGAGTGTAGAAAATTGTGTATGGGTGTGTGGATTGGGTGAAATTATAGACACTTTCTTAGATGAAGATATCATATCTCAAATATAAAACAAACTTTATCAAATGTATAAGAATATTAGTTATACCCCAATTGAAAATCAGTCAAGAGATATGAACAGGCAGATTGACTAAAATAATATAAAGAGAAAAATGACAAAGTTGTATAGGACTGAGAAAAATGAGGCAATATTACACAATTGGTAAAATTGTGAATTTATCATTTGAATCAATAATACCAAAATAACCTATATTTTCTAAAATATTTACAGCAGCTCTCTCTGGTGGCAAAGAAATGGTAATTGAGGGGATGACCATCCATTGGATAATGATCAAACAAATTGCTATATATGAATGTGGTGGAATATTTATTCACTGTAAGAAATAATGAACTGGTTGATTTTAGAATATTAGAAAAGTATGAATGAAATAATTAAATGCGAAGTGAGCAAATAATTGTCAAAAATGTTATTACGAGTAGTATAAATGTTCAAATCAACTACAAAGAAATTATGAAGGAAGATGCTATCCATCTTCAGATAAAGAAATGATAAATATGTTTGTATGATATAGTTTTATATGTATTTATTAATATGGGCCAAATGGTGACCTCTATTTTGAGGTTTTTTGAGAGAGACAAATTAGAACTTGAAATGTATCCAAAAAAGAGGCAAAAAAGGATCCATCAAGTTATCATCATATTCATCATAAGCATTATTCTCATCATCATCTTTCTATTATATTGTTATTGCAGTTGTTTAGGGATCATTCTGATATTAATTCTGACAAGATGGTAATCTAATTTGTAACTGACTATAATAATTTTATCAGAAATAAAATTAATGCAAAATCAATTGTCAAAAAATTTGCCTCAGTCAGCATTTGAATTATTTGTGTATGTCTATGTGTTTTTGTGCAGTGCATATCCATGAAGGAAGACAGAGAGAGAGGAAAAAAAGGAGAGAGAGAGAGAGAGAGAGAGAGAGAGAGAGAGAGAGAGAGAAAGAGAGAGAGAGGAAATTATTTCTAAAGAAAGTATCAGGTTATACCATAAAGTTATTTTCCAAAATACTTTAAAAGAAGGATATCAAACACTTATAACCATTGTCATCTTTACAAGAATAGAAAAGAAAAGAGAAGAAAAGAAAAGAAAAGAAAACAAAGATTAAATACATTTACAGAGAAAAGGGAAGATATTGAACTAAGCAAACTCATTCCAATTTTATTCAAGGATAAAAATGAATGGATAACCATAAAATAGAAAAAATGGAGAAGATTTTTTAAAATCTATATTGAACTATTTACCATAAAAAAAATAGTCACCTTAGAGTTATGTTCTACCATCAAAGTCCTGTGTATACTTATAATGGAGTTTGAAATAGCATCAAATGGGGGTCAGAGCCAAGATGGCAGCAGGAGAAAAGCCTCTCCTGGGTGCTCTCTCCAAAATATTTGAAAAATCTTAAAATTATGACTCTAACTAAATTTTTAAGAGATAGAACCCACAGAAAGATCTAGTGAGTCAATTCTCCAGCCCAAGGTAACCTGGAAAATAGTGGAAAAACTCTGTTCCACGGGTGTTAGTGGGGCAGCCCATGAGAGTGAAGAAACTTCATTCACCAGGGAACAGCCCCAGAGCTCTTGTTAGCTTCAGCTTTTGGCAGCAGAAGCAGTTTCCTGACCTGCCCCAGGGAGAACCAGGCACAACTTGAAGGATCAACAGGGAGACTTCTGCCAGAGCAAGCCTGAAACCCAGGCCCTCAGGACAGTTGCTATAGTCAGCACAGTCAGAAGCAGGAGCCAGCAAGCAGGAGCCTCCAGGCAACTATGCCCTGAGTACTCAGCCCACCAAAGGTAGGGGAGTAGAGAGAGACTTCTGAGATCTGTCCTCTGTCCCTGGATCAGGACTATGGGTCCCCGATGACATTCAGATCCTGATTACAGTCTAGCCCCACCCCCCAACACTTCACCTTGTGGCTGAGGGGTGGAGGAGAGTAGTCAAAGCCTCACACACTGAGGTCCTTGTGTGTGTGTGGGGGGGTATCCCAATAATACACAAAAGCTCAAGAAGCACCCCAAAACCAGGCACAGGCTGAGGAAATTAGTAGAGAAAAAAGAGGAACAAGACCATTGATAAATATTTTGTCTATGATCCCAAGGAGGATCAATACACTCAATCTGAAGATGAGGAAATATAAGCTTCTGCATGTAAAGACTCCAAGAAAAATGGAAGTTGGACTGAGCTATGACAGAGCTCAAAAAAGATTTTGAAAATCAAGTAAAGGAGATAGAAGAAAAATTCGGGAAAGAAATGAGATGCAGGAAAAACATGAAAAAAAGAAGTCAGCAGCTTAGTCAAAGAGATCCAAAAAAATGCTGAAGAAAATAACATGTTAAAAACCAACTTAAGTCAAATGGATAAAACAATACAAAATTTTTTTGAGGAGAAAAATGCTTTAAAAAGCAGAACTGGCCAGATGGAAAAGGAGATAAAAAGGAGATAAGAAAGCTCTCTGCGGAAAATATAGAATGAAGCTAAAGGAAGCTGATGACTTTATGAGAAATCAAGATACAATACTTCAACACCAAAAGAATGAAAATTAAAAGAAAATGTGAAACATCTCATTGAAAAAACAACTAATCTGGAAAACAGATTCAGGAAAGATAATTTAAAAATTATTGGGATACCTAAAAGTCATGATCAAGAAAAGAGCCTTGACCTCATTTTTAAAGAATTCCTACAGGAAAATTGCCCTGATGCCCTAGAAGCAGAGTGTAAAATAGAAATTGAGAGAATCCACCAATCTCCCTTGGAAAGAGATCCAACAAAAACAAAACCCAGGAATATTACAAGCAAGTTCCAGTACTCCCAAGATAAAGTGAAAATATTATAAGCAGTCAGAAGGACACAATTAAAATATTGTGGAACTGCAGTCAGGATCACACAGGACTTAGCAGCAAATACAATAAAGGCTTGTAGAGGCTTGGAATATATTATTCTGGAAGGCAAAAGAGCTTGGAATACAACTGAGAATCAACTACACAGTAAAACTGAATATCTTCTTCGAGGGGAAAAGATGGACTTTCAATGAACCAGGGGAATTTCAAATGTTCTTGTTGGAATGACCAGAGCTGAAAAAAAAGTTTGACCTTCAAATTTAAGACTCAGGTGGAGCATAGAGAGTGGAGGAGAAGGACAAATTATGAGGGACTTAATGATGATGAACTGTATATATATAAATAAATATATATATATATATATATATATATATATATATATATATATATATATATATTCCTGCATAGAAAAATGATATAATGCTCATGCATGCCTCCTCATTTGGTAGAATAGGTAGAAGGAGCTTTTATAGATGAAGCACAGGAGAGAGCTGAATTTGAAGATATAAAATATTGTAAAAATGAAGTCAATGAGTGAAAAGGAGATGTACTGGGAGTAAGAGAAAGGAAAGGTAGAATAGGGTAAGATAATTCATATAAAAGAAATTTTTTTTGCAATGAGCTTTTGCAATGATATGGAAGGGAGGGAAGTGAGGGGGAATGAGGGAAACTTCACTCTTATCAGAAATGGCTCAGAGAGGAAACAGCATATACCCTCAATAGGGTATAGACATCTAGAGTAAGGAGGAGAGAAGGGGGACAGAGGGAAGATGGGGGGTGTGGGTGATGGAGGAGAGGGTAGATTATGGGAGAGAATAGTCAGATAAAATGCATTATCTTTTTTTACTTTTTGCAAGGTGCTGGGATTAGTTGGCCTGTCCAGGACCACAGGACTAGTTGTTTGCTAGGTCTCTGGGGTGGTTTGTAGGTTTGGGGGTCTCTTGGCCCCAGGGCCAGTGCTTTGTCCACTGTGCCACTTGGCTGCCCTACAGCACATTTTGGAAGAGGGTTGGGGGGTGGAGAGAGAGAATATAGTATATGGTAGTAGGGAGGATGGCTTCTGTGGTGGACTTATGATGAGGAATATGATCCAACAGAGACAGAGATTATGGTGTCAGAACACAGACTGAAACATACTTTTTCTCTTTCTTTTACTTTATCATCAGGGTCTATATTTTTGTGGGAGAGGGGGCTTTATGTTTGCTCTTAAGCAAGAAAATTTTAGCAATATTTGAACAGAGACCAAAGATTATTACCTTTAGAATATGATTTCTCTCTCATCACAATTCAACTTGGATTAATGTATACTGTGGAAACAATATGAAGACTAGAACTGCCTTCTGTTGGGGGGGAGCAAGATTGGGGAAAAGGTTGTGGAATTCAAAATAAACAAACAAATGAATAAATGGAAAATGTAAAATGGCATCAAATAAAATCAATAATTGTAAAGCAGTTAGATTAGAACCGATTCATAGAACAAGTAGTAGTGGTGAATGTAATATAATTTTTAAGGCATGAAGTGACTGATATACCAGGTAGAAAATCTGTACCTTATCGATTAAGAAAAAAGTGACTGAGAAAACTTTACTTTTTCTCTGCCAACATTTATATATGATTTGAATGCTCTTGAATGAAGGTATTAATAGAGGAAAATGAAGTTATTCACAAGCAATATCAGCAAAATATTTCACTTTTAACATTTTGCAAGCAACTGAAAATTACAGAGAATGTAAGCTCTCAATGTCTTTATCAGTTCTTTTAAGTGACTCCCATTTACACATAAGATCATTCAAAATTCCTTTTATAATGTAAAAGAAATAACAGTTCAATAACTTTTTGGCAATAAACAATAGGAAAGGCATGAAATAGGGAAATATAAGTTCACAAATATAATAGTGAGCATTTGTTCCTTGGGAATTGTTACCTTCTCAAGAACTTCCTTATTTCAGATGACACTGTGTTATTTATATAACCAGAACATTTCAGAATTTCCTGGGAGGGATTTGTAATCACTCAAAATAGTTTGGGCAGTCTATTCACAAAGAAAATACTAAGAGCATGAAGAATATCTATCCCAACATTATTACATAGGATAAGAAACTTTCCCAGGGTCTCACAGTGCTCAGGGTTTGACATTAAATTTGAACTCAAGTCGTACTGATTCTAGGAACAACTTTATTTTATAGCCTAATGCAAAAAAACACTCATTATTTCATAAATTAAAATTAAAATAGAGATCCAAATGAAGATATCAATAATCTTGTGAAAATTGACTAGGTTAAAAAATTATAGAAATAAAACTAATGGTTATATAAAAAGGAATATCAAAAGTAAACGTCGTGACAAAAAATTTGGGAATAAAACTATGGCAGTCTAAGACTATCAAGAATTTTCTTTCTCTACTGTTAAGTTTTTCTTCCCATATTCAAGCCTGCAACTTAATGTGTATTCTGTTGTCACCTTTATATGTCACTGAAAAAATTGCACAACTAAACTAGAAAGGAGCAGTGGTCACATGAATTCAAGTAGTACGACGGTTTTACAAGAATAGAAAGATTTATGCCAAGAAAAAATTGTGGTAAGTTTTAGAAATGAGAAAATATAAAGCTATTATATTATATGACTCACTGAATTAGTAGCTTGAGATGACCCAAAATAGAAAAGTTTTCTAGCTTTAGTTAAATGTTCACAGTTTATTGAATTTGGTGTAGGGAAGAAGATATAAGATCATCAAAGTTATAATGTAATAACATTTAATTTGCTAACAAGATCTTCAATTTATACTTTTTAGTCTTTTATATTTGCTTTAACTGATGCATTTGTTTTTTAAAGAATAAATAAATTCAATAATAATACAATAAATATTATACAGGAAACTGAAATTCACTGAAGGAAACAAAATGAATGGTTAACAAAATGTAAGGCATTACTGCAGAATATATTTATATCTATATGTATACATACATACACACATCTCTATCTCTATCTCTATCTCTATATCATCTATATCATCTGTATCTGTATCTGTATCTGTATCTGTATCTATATCTATATATACATAAATTTGGTGGTTTAGTGAAATATAAAAAATTGAAGGAAGGAAGAAAGAAAAATAATTAGATGGAAAATTGTTGCTTTTAAAAAAGTGAAACAGGATGAATGAATAAAGGTGGGAAAAATTGCTTTAGAATTTTATCATCTCTTAAAAGATTTAAATACAAAGCCATGAGGAAAGAAGAAAAAAACCTCTAGTTATGAAAATTGTCATCTAGGACATTCTTGATTTGCATACCAAGAAGATATACCTATAAGTTAAAGTCAATACTTGGGGCAGAATTAAGATGGCATAGTGATGCCAGGTGCTTTCATGAGCTTTTCCTAGCTTCCCTCAGAAACAATAATAATCAAACAACTAAATGTATTCTGCAGTGACAGAACCCATAAAAAGATACTGTGGTTGGTAGGAGACGTGAGCCAAGTTCAGGTGGGGGAAGGCAGCTCTCAGTCACATTGCAGAGCAGCAACCAAGACCCCTGGGTCCAGGCTCATCAGGCAAGCAGCTTAGAGGGTGATCTGTGAAACCTTCAACTCTAGTGCAGCATGTAATAATGAGCTCCAGAGACCATATACAACTGGTTCAAACAGGAGTGGCAACCCCAATGCAGTGAAGAAGCAGCTGGCACCTGAGGGCCTAGTGCAGAAAGCTTTTGATCAGGTACCTAAGAAGTTGGTAATAGTTCCTCCTGTGGCCCAGGAACAGAGTGCAACATTAAAAACCATAAACTAGGTTATAAATGAGTAAGAAACCAAAACAAACCCTGACCATAGAAAGCTATTATGACCACAAGGAATATCAGAACACAATTTCAAAAGAGGACAGTGAAGAAAGGCTTGCATGAGAAGCCCAAGAGGGGGAAGATAAATTATCTCAATCACAAAAATTCCTCTTAGAAGAGTTAAAAAATAATTTTGAAAATCAAGTAGAAAAATTAAGAAAAGAAATGTTTGAAAGAGACAATCAAAACCTTAGAAAAAAAGAAACACAAAAATTGATTGGAAAAAAAAAACACTTTTCTCAAAATCAACATCAACCAAATGAAAAAGGAGATGTAAAAGCCAACTGAAGAAAATAATTTCTAAAAAATTAGAACTGGGCAGGTGGAAGAAAATGACTTCATAAAACATCAAGAATCAGTCAAGCAAATTTTTTTAAATGAAAAAATAGAAGAAAATGTAAAATGTCTTATTGGAAAAACAATTGTCATGGAAAATAGATCCAAGAGAGACAACTTAAGAATAATTGAACCACTGGAAAGCTATAATGAAAAAAAGAAGCCCAGAAAAAAATATATCAAGAAATTATAAAGAAAAATTAGGGGCAGTTAGGTGACTCAGTAGTTAGAGCACTAGTCCTGAAGTCAGGAGGACCTGAGTCCAAATCCTGACACAGACAATTTAATAATTACCTAGCTATATGACCTTGGGCAAGTCACTTAACCCCACTGCCTTAAATAAATTTTTTTAAAAAGAAAAAATAGAAAAACCACACTGAAATCCTAGAACCAGAGAGTAAAATATTATTTGAAAGAATCAACTGATAACTTTCTGAAAGGAATCCCCAAATGGAAACACCAAGGGATATTGTAGTGATCAAAGTTTAAAAATTGTCAAAAAGGAAGAATTCAAATAACAAGGAGCCACCAGGAAAAATTACACTGGACTTGGCAGCTGCAGCATTAAAGGACTAAAGAGCCTAGAATATGATATTCTAGAAGGAAAAGGGACTTAGATTACAACCATACTTCAAAAGTGAACATATTCTTTCAGGGGAATAGATAGGCATTCAATGAAACTTTCCTGATGAAAAGAGTAGAGCTGAACAGAAAATTTGATCTTTGAATAAAAGTCAAAAGAACACCTCCATAATGTGATAACAGGAAAGGGGAAAAATATTATTTGAGATTAAACTGATTACATCCCTACATGGGAAGATACTTGTAACTATCAAGAATCATATCTCAATTAGAAGGAGTATACTATTACAAAGAATGTTGACATAAGTTGATTTTGATATGATGATATAAAAAGATTAAGGTATGGAGACAAGGGATTATATTGGGGAAAAAGTGGGAGGCAGAAAAGAATTAAGCATATTACATGAAGAACAAAGGACTTACTGAAGGAGAGAGAAAGAAGGGAGGAGTAAGAGGCTGTCTGAATCTTCTTCTCATCAGATTTTGTTCAAAGAGGGAGTACTATATACACTGTCTTTGGTTTAGAAATTTATCTTACCTTATAGGAAATTAGGAGGGGAGAAAAGGAAAGAAAAGGGAGGGAGGCTGATAAAAGAGAAGGTAGATCATGGAAGGAAGTAATAAAAAGCAAAATACTAGAGAGGAGGGATAACATGAAAAAGGAGCGAAAAGTACAAATAGGATGAAGAGTAGTACACTGTTGGTAACCATGTTTCTGAAAGTGAATGGGATAAACTCTCTCATAAAAGAGAAGGGAATAGTAGAGTGCATTAAAAATCAGAATCCTACAATATATTCTTTATAAAAATATATTTGAAGCAAAGAGATACAGAATAACATTAGACTGGAACAGAATAGATAATGTGTTGGTTGTAGTAAAAAACAAAAAGCAAAAGTAAAGATCTCAGAAAAAAGCAAAAAATAACAGCAAAAGTAGATCTGATTAAAAGTGATAAGATAATCCTAAAAGATAGTATAGAAAATTAAGTAATATCAGTGAAAACTATAGACACACCAAGTGGTATAACTTCCAAATTATTAGAAGAGAAGCTAAATGATTACAGGGAATCATAGATAGCAAAACTCTAATAGTGGGGCCCTCAACTTCCTTCTCTCAGAATGAGATGAATCTTATCACAAAATTTTAAAATAGGAAGTTAAGGAGATGAATTAATCTTAGAAAAGTTAGATTTGAGAGACCACTGTATCAAATTGAAAGGAACATACCTTATTTTCAGTAATATATGTCCCATGTATTAGGGCATAAAAATTCAGCATCAAATGTAGAAAAAGCAGAAATATAAAATATATCCTTTTCATACAATGATGCAATAAACAAATAATAAGGGACCAATGAAAGGTAGAAAAAAAAATAATTGGAAACAACGATCTAATTTTAAAGACAGTGGAAAAACAAAATAAAACAAATAAAAAAGAATGAGTGGGACAGACAAAACATGTAAATGATAAGCAATTTCATCCAAGATAGTGATGATAATGAAACAACATACTAAAATTTATGAGATGCAACCAAAGAGTTATAAAAAGCAATTTGATATTCTAAATTCTTATATGAATAAAATAAAGAATGACCATGCATGCACGATGCATGCAATTAAAGAAGCAAGGATATGTACAAATTAAATATCTCTTATTATATAACAAAATAGAAATTCTTAAAATCAATGAATAGATTAACTAAATCAAAAGGAAGAAAACTATTGGAATTAATATACAAAACTGAGAATTGATTTTATGGAAAAACATAAAACAGATAAATCAAATTACTAGTATCAAAAATGAGTGTGTGATGTAATCACCAACTAGGTAAAAATTAAACTAATAATTCAGAGATATTGTGTCCAACAGTTTTCCAATAAATTTATAATCTAAGCAAAATGGATGAATATTTCAAAAAATAAAAATTGTCCAGATTAACAGAAGACAATATCAAACAATTAAATAATCCCCTTTCAATAAATTACACAAGCCATCAATGAACTCCATAAGAAAATATCTCCTGGTGCAAATGAATTCTACTTAACATAGAAAGAGGAAATATTTCAAATATTCTTTAACCTATTTTTTAAAAAAATGACCAAGGAGGAGGTCTGCCAATAAGCATTCCCAATAAGATTTGAGGTAAAAGGATGCCCATCACAGCTATTATTCAATATTGTATTGGAGATATTGATTTTACTAATAAGAGAAAAAAAAGAAATTGAATGATTAGAATAGATGAAGAAATAAAATTCTTACTCTTTGAAAATGATATGATGGAACCTAGAAAATAAAAAAAAAATATTTGAAGCAATCAACAATTTTAGCAAGTTAGCAGGATATAAAATAAACATGAATCATCAGCATTTCTCTACATGATCAACAAAGTCCAACACCAAGACATAGAAAAAGAAATTTCACTTAAAGTAACTTCAGGCATCATAAAGTCTGTTTGCCAAGACCAAAGTAGAAAGTTTATAATATAATATATGAATATATTATATTATAAATAAAATACAAAAACAAATTTCACACAAAAAAATCAGATCTAGACAATTAGAAAAATGACAAGTACTCTTGGGTTGTTTGAGGTAATATAGAAAATAATAAGACTGCCTAAATTGAATAATGTCATACCAAAATATTATTTTATAGAGCTAGAAAAAATTGTAACAAAATTCATCTGGAGGAATAAAAGGTCAAATATCAAGAGAATTAATGACAAAAAAGAATTCAAAAGGAGGTGGTGTAGCAATAAAAATTCTAAAACAGTATTATGAAGCAACAGTTATTAATATTGTTTGGGACTGGCTAAAAAAATAGTGTTGAATCAGTAGAAAAGAACCAGTAGTTAATAACTATATTAACCTATGGTTTGATCAATTGGAAGAATCCTGTTTTGGGGGGATAAGAATTCATTATTTAACAAAATGTGCTTACACCTATAAGATTATTTAAAATGTCAAGAAGGAAAAAATGATCAATGTCAGATGTGATGTAGTAAAACTGGGACACTCATGCAGTGTTAGTAGAGTTATGAACTGATTTGATAATTTTGGAGCATATTCTAGAGAGCTGAAGCAGTTATAAAACTGTATATGTTTTGATTTAGCAATACCACTACTAGATTTGTATCTCTGAAGCACTCATAAAAAGAGGGGAAAAGATATTCATAACTGTTCCTTTTGTAGTGGCAAAGAATTGAATATTGAGGGAACAAATTGTGGTATATGAATATGATGTAATTTTATTGTAAGATGATGGTGATCTACTATGAAAGATTTAGCTCTTTCTCAGCAGGACAGAGATCAAAGTTTTTTGGAAAATAACATCCTCATCCAGAAAAAGAACTATGAAGTCTGAATGCATACCAAACCCTCCTATATTCACTTTTTAAATTTTGTTTTATGTTTTTTTTTTCTCTCACAGGATTTTTATTCCCTCTTTTATGATTCTTCTCTTACAACTTGACTATTTTGGAAATACATTTAATATGAATATGCTTGTTTAACATAAATTCAATTATTCATTGTAAAAGGGAAGGAATAGGAAAGGGAGAGGAGAGGAGAGGAAAAATGTGGAACTCAAAATCTTCCAAAAAAATGAATGGTGTAAACTATCTTTCTATGAGATTAGAAAATAATAAAATAATATCCTAAAAAAAGAAAAAAATACTGATTTCTATCAATCTTATTTGCAAAAAAATAACATGAATTAGCAACAGGAAGTTGAGGGACAAGATTATAGAAAGTTTGGTAAGGGAAACCATTAAACTATATGATTGTAAGTAACAAAACAGAAAACAAATTTCAAGAATGAATTGGATAGGATTTCCGGCCAAGATGGCGGAGAGAAGACAGGCACAGTTCTAAAGTCGCCTGATCTCTTCTCCATCTATCACATGAAACAAACCTCTTAAAAGAAATCCAAACCAGGAAACCCAGAAAAAAGCCAGGAGAGGATAATCTACCTCAGGATTTGTCTCCCGCAGCAGCCTTGGCTGAGTACCGGCAGGTGAGTCTGAGCTCCCAGGGAAGATCAGCCCGGGATCAGCCAAACCAACAGCTGAATTGGAACCGGGAGACTAAGGGCCGGAGAGCCAGACCTGCTGGATCAGCGGTGATGCTGGACGAAGGGGGCTTGGGTCCGCCGGGAAACAGAGGTGCTGGTGTTAGTGCTGTCCCCCTGGAGCTTGGGGAAGGGGCTGCGGGGAGAGGTCTGGTGCAGGACAGCTGCGGACACCATCCCTGGGCTCCTCAGGTCTGAGAAAGTCTGAGCCCATGCCTCCATTGCACTGAGGCCTCCTCCCAAACAAATGCAAATTATTTCTGCCTCAGGCCCAGGTTTGTGAGCAAAAGAACCAGCCCAGCTGAGGAATCACCTCAGGCCAGGGTAAAGCCCACCATTGATTGAAGGCAAAAGAATTCAATAGCTCCAATTCCCTCCCTCAAGCAAAGGGAAAAGGCCTCACAACCAAGGTCACAGACACTCCAGAGAGGGCAACCAGCACCTCCTACTGGCCAGCCAGAGAAACTGCGTTCAGTAAAGCCTTTAGAGATCCCAAGCCCAGGTGAACCAGCCCCACCCAACTCAAGGTCTTAGCACAATGAAGAAGGGTCAGCAGAAAGGTGGATCCATAGAAAAATTCCTGGAAGGGAAAGACCCCAACCCAGAGAGACCTGGAAAATCTGAGGAGAATACAATCTGGTCTCCAGCACAGAAAGACTTCCTTGAAGAAATAAGGAAGGAGTTTAAAAATCAACTGGAAAATTTGGGGGAGACAATTAATACCTTGCAACAAGAAAACAAAACCTTAGAAAGTACAATTGGACAAACACAAAAGGAGAATAAATCTCTTAAATCATCAATTGGACAATTACAAAATGAGAATAATTCTCTCAGATCCTCAAATGAGCAAATGCAAAAAGAAATTAATTCTTTCAAAACCTCAATTGGTCAAATGGAAAGCTCTTTCAAAAGTAGAATCGACAAATTGGAAAAGGTTAATGAAGAAAACTCCTCGCCCCAAAAAATAATGGAGTCTACAGAAACTAATGACTCCACGAGACAGCAAGAGTCAGTTAAACAAAATCAAAAAATAGAAAAAATAGAAGCAAATGTGAAATACCTCATCAACAAAACCACTAACCTTGAGAATAGATCAAGGAGGGGAAACCTGAAAATTATAGGACTTCCTGAAAACATTGAAGAGAAAAAAAGCCTGGACTTAATATTACAGGATCTAATGATGGAAATTTGCCCTGACATCATGAAATCGGAGGGCAAAGTAGTTATTGAAAGAGTACATCGATCCCCACCAGAAAAAGATCCTAAAATGAAAACACCAAGGAATGTTGTAGGCAAACTCCAGAACTATCAGATAAAAGAGAAAATCCTGCAAGCAGCCAGAAAGAAACAATTTAAATATCAAGGAACCACAGTAAGGATCACACAGGACCTGGCTGCATCAACTTTAAGGGATCGAAGGGCCTGGAACAAGATATTTTGAAGAGCACAGGAGCCTGGAGTACAGCCAAGAATCTTCTTTCCTGCAAAGCTGAGCCTTCTCTTCCAAGGAATAAGATGGACATTTAACGAAATGGAAGAATTGCAAAAATTTCTGATGAAAAGACCAGAGCTAAACAGAAAATTTGGATATCAAACAGGAGGTTAAAGAGACACATGAAAAGGTAAAAAAAAGGGAGGGGGCAATAAAAGGAAAAAAATGCAATCCAGGAAGTTGAAACTGGCTATATCCCAGCATTGGGTGGGAGGTAGAGACTCTCATAAATCCTGAGAATCCTGAGAAATGTAACTAGAACAGAGAGAATATACCTAGCCAGAAATGATGGACATCCATGACCTATCCATGAGACTGATATCTAATGGGATATAACTGGCTTTAACTCCACTGGGGAGAGAGACTCCAATAACTCTCAGGAATTTGGAGTCTATTCAACAAAATATACTGAACTAGAAGGGACAGACACTCAGAATTTTCTATGACTTAGATAGAATGATCTAAAAAAAATACACAACCTCCCTAAAAAGGGGGACAGGAAAGAGACGGGAGGAGGGAGGGGATTGAATGGGACAAATCTCATTACACCAAGAGATACAAAAAACCTATGGTAATAGAGGGGAAGAAGGCAGTAGAGGAGAAACACCTGAATCTTCTTCTCATCAGACTTGGCTTAAAGTCAACCTACACATACTCAGTTAACTTATAAAACATCTAACCTTTCAAGAAGTAAAAGGGGGAAAGGGGAGGGGAGTGGAGGAAATAAGGGGAAATAACAAAAGGAAGGGAAGGGAACAGGGAAAGGGGAAAGAAAGGGGAAGGAGTGATATAGGAGGCAAATACACTGGGTGGTATTCAAAAACAAAATACTGGGGAATATGGATAAAAGGGGGAAAAGGGGGAAAAATACAAACAGAGGGAAGACAGCACAGAGGGCAATAAAGAATTAGTAATCATAACCTTGAATGTAAATGGGATGAACTCTCCCTTAAAACGTAAGCAAATAGCAGAGTGGATTAAAAACCAGAATCCTACAATATGCTGCTTACAAGAAACTCATTTGAAGCAGAGAGATACATATAGGGTAAAGGTAAAAGGTTGGAGCAAAATATATTTTGCTTCAGCTGAAGTAAAAAAAGCAGGGGTAGCAATCCTTATCTCAGACAAAGCAGCTGCAAAAATAGATAGCATTAAAAGAGATAAGGAAGGAAACTTTATCCTCCTAAAAGGTACCATAGACAATAAAGTCATTTCAATATTGAATATATATGCACCCAGTGGGACAACACCCAAATTCTTAGAGGAGAAGCTGAAAGAATTACAGGAAAACATAGACAGCAAAACTCTACTAGTAGGAGACGTCAACCTCCCCCTAACAGATCTAGATAAATCAAATCATAAAACAAACAAGAAGGAAGTTAAGGGGGTAAATAGATTGTTAGAAAAATTAGATATGGTAGACCTATGGAGGAAACTGAATGGGGATAGAAAGGAATATACCTTTTTCTGTGCAGTACATGGAACTTATACAAAAATTGACCATGTACTAGGACATAAAAACCTAATGATCAACTGCAGAAAGGCAGAAATAGTTGAATACATCTTTGTCAGATCACAATGCAATAAAAGTTATATGCAATACTGGGCCAAGGAGATATAGACCCAGAGCAAATTGGAAACTGAATAACCTCATCTTAAAAAATGAGTGGACCAAAAAACAAGTTATAGAAAGAATTAATCATTTTATCCTAGATAATGATAATAATGAAAAAACATACCAAAACCTATGGGATTCATTCAAAGCAACTCTCAGGGGATATATTATAGCCCTAAATGCTTATATGAATAAATTGGAGAAAGAGGAAATCAATGAACTAAACATGCAACTAAAAAAATTAGAGAAAGAACAAATAAAAAATCCCCAATCAAATACCAAATTAGGAATTTTAAAAATCAAAGGAGAAATTAATAAAATTGAAAGCACAAAAACTATTGGATTAATAAATAAAACCGAAAGTTGGTATTATGAAAAAACCAATAAAATTGATAAACCTCTGGTCAATTTGATTTAAAATAAGAAAGAAGAAAACCAAATTGCTAGTATTATAAATGAAAAAGGTGAACTCACCACCAATGAGGAGTAATAATTCAAAATTATTTTGCCCAACTTTATGCCAATAAAATTGATAATCTAAGTGAAATGGATGAATATTTACATAAATATAAGTTGCCCAGGTTAAATGAAGAAGAAATAAAATGCCTGAACAACCCTATCTCAGAAAAAGAAATTCAACAAGCCATTAGTGAACTCCCTAAAAAAAATATCCAGGGCCTGATGGATTCAAAAGTGAATTCCACCAAACATTTAAGGAACAATTGGTTCCAATCCTATATAAACTCTTTGGAAAAATAGGGAAAGATGGAACTCTGCCTAACTCTTTCCATGAAACCAATATGGTACTGCTACCTAAACCAGGAAGAGTTAAAACAGAGAAAGAAAATTATATACCTATTTCCCTCATGAATATAGATGCAAAAAACCTAAATAAAATCTTAGCAAAACGACTACAGCAAGTCATCACTAGGATAATGTTGGGGGCGGGGGGAAGAGGCTTGGCGGTCGCTTAGAGGGGGAAACATAATCACCTTATAAGGGAATGTTACAGAACTCGGCCCCTCATTGGGTAAGAGTTCATGGGAGGGAGGACAGAGGGGATAAAAGGGTCTGCTGAGAGGTGGGGGGGAGCGGGAATGTGATCACAGAAGAATAAAGACTGATTACCCACCTCAGGCGCTCTGTCTGGTTCTTCCCCCATCAAAGAGTGGGGGCCGGGGGTACCCCGAAGACTCATCACGCGTTGGACTGGTGAGTAAGAGGACGGACTAGCATAAAGAAGCCGGCGTTGTAAATAAAAACCCGGCAAGTGGCGCCCGGAACAGGGACCTGATTTTGCTAGGGAACGTCTGAATCCGCTGGTCGGATTCTCCAGACAGCCTCGGTCGTTTCTGACCGGGAGGAAGGAGAGGGCGTTTACTCTCAGATATTGCCTGAAGGACATATCCCTATTGTGTTGACTATGCTTTCTTTCCCCTCCCTTTCTCCTTCTGCTCTAATCACGCTCCTTGCCGTGCTGGCCTGTCTGATTGTGCCCTGCTGCCTCCTTCTCTTTTGCCGAACGGGAACTTTCCAGTTCTGCCACCTGTTAGGATTGCAGCCTCGGCTAGTAGACAGCATGGGGGGCCGGAATAGTATTCCCACCTTTGAGCCGGAGGAAAAAGAGGCCGTTGCAGCGCAGCTTTATAAACTCTGCGCTAAGCATGGCCGTAAATTACCTATCAAGACGTGCCGTGCTTTTGTTGAGAATATCTGGAACATCTGCCCTTGGGTGCAACATAGTGGGATCCAACCAGATAAATGGAAGGTGGTAGGGCAGCAGATGGCCTCCTATAATGACACCTGCCCGGGAAAACTGACCCCCAAGGATTTTACAGTGTATAAGATAGTGGATGCAGCCCTGCATCCCCAGAAGGTGACTTTGGCACGAACAATCAGCACTCAGGTGGGTAGCTCGTTGGCGGGATCGGATTCAGAGAGCTCAGAGGAAGAGGGAAGGCCACCCCCTCCCCTGTATCCGTGGGAGGAACTTAGAAGAAACAATGGGGGAACAAGGGGCCCCCAGGGAGAAGAAAATGCCGCATGCCCCTCCTTACCGAGACAGAATGAAAAGGGGGAGGGCGATGAATGTGGCACACTTAGAGATTCAGGGCCGGAAGTTTCCGAGCGCGGGAAGGGAGGGGTGCAAACAGCCCTCAGGGGTGGCAGGAAGAGGAGCGTGAGTAGGTGGGACCGGGAGGCTGCTGACAAGGAGGGAGAAGTCCGCGCTGATTGGACAGCTGCCGCGCCCCAGGCTTGGCGGCCCAACCAGGAAACAGAGGCAAAAAATCCCCCGTGTTCCTTGTCCGCCCTTCAGAGATCCCCTCAAGGGCTCCGCCCATCCGGCCTACTTGCCACCAGTGCCTCCATAGCAATAGAGAAAGGGGAGGAGGTGGACTGGGATGACTGGGGCCTCTACCCGGTATTTACGGACCCCCTTACCGGAGCCCAAGACTACCGCCCTGTCCCTTTTAAGATGCTTAAGGAACTTAAGGAGGCCGTGACTAAATACGGCCCAAGCTCCCCTTATGTAAAAAGACTGATGCAAAACCTCTTTGCTACGCACCCTTGGACCCCTGCTGACTTTGACGAAATTGCAGCCGCGTGCCTAGATGCCTCCTTATATTTAGCTTTTAAGGCTCAGGCCCGCAGAGAGGCCTCTAAGCTGGCAAAATCCCGGGGTTATACTCCCCTGGATTTAGCCATTGACCTCCTGTGTGGAACTGGAGCCTATACTGACCCTGCTGTTCAGGCCCAGTATGGCCAGTTTGAGCTAGAGACTGTTAAAGAAACACATGTTGCAGCTTGGGATAAGATTGGAGCCATGAAAGGGGGGAGAGCCACACAGAAGTTGGTTGGGCTGAAGCAGAGAGCAGATCAGACACCCCTCTCATTTGTGAACGAGGTTAAAGAGACAGTGACTCGTATAATGGGAGACACCCCGGGATCTGATCTACTTATGAGACAATTGATTAAAGAGGGTCTTCGCCCCAAAGGGATCGCAGCCATTAGCAGCCTTCCCCCCGACGCTTCATTAGAAGGAATTGTTGACAAATTGCTGGACATGCCCAGCGAGGATTCAATTCAAGCCTTAGTGACTGCCATGGAGAACCGGCAGGATAGCCTCCTGACTGCCCTTCACGGTATGCAGGTGAGACCCACCTGTTTTGGGTGCGGAAAGCCAGGGCACCTCAAAGCACAGTGCAGGCAGCGGCCCCCCTCCACTTCAGTTCCGACCTGTTATTCCTGTGGAAAGCCAGGTCACATAGCCAGGTTCTGCCGATCCAAAGGGAAGTCGGGAAAAGGGAAAGGGAGGGGCCCGGCCGCGGGCCCCCCCCCCCCCCCGTGCTCGAAGACAGCGGCCCCATTACTGTGACTATCCCCGTGAGGGTTGACTATAGAGAAGGGACACAGCAGAGAGAGATCGGGCCTTGGGAAACCTCGATGATTCCCATTGAGCTAAATATTTTCCCAGCGCTCATCACAGGGGCTGAGAGATGTGTGGACTTAGTCACCCATACCCAGGTCATTTTTGGTCCCGGAAGTCCCACATCCGTAAGGGTCACAAACCCCCACCCCTTTCCCACCTTGGTAAAACAGGGCCAAGAGGTAGGAAAGGCGCTGCCCTTGCGGGCCCCTCCCGCTCATGTGAACTGGGTCCACCCGGTCAGCTCTGGGCGACCACTGTTAACCGTCACGGTGGAAAATCAGAAGCTCGAAGGGATAATTGACACTGGAGCCGATTGCTCTGTCATAAATAGGGGACAGTGGAGGCGCGAGTGGCCACTCCTACAGAGCCCTCAAGCAGTGACGGGGGTGGGGGGCAATAGATCTGCCATGAAAGCAGCACACGCCTTACGGTGGTCAGCTTTGGAAGAATCTGGACTCTTCACCCCACTGTGCCTACCCGACCTCCCTTATGCATTATGGGGTAGAGATATCTTGAGCCAGCTTAACCTGACACTTGCCACCCCTGATAGCCTGCGGGGAAATTAATTGGGGCCACTCTAGAGATGAGCTTTTCCCCCAGAATAACATGGATTAATAAGAAACCTATTTGGGTTGAGCAGTGGCCCCTGACAAAAGAAAAGCTCATCGCCCTCACAGACATAGTAATGACCCTCCTGCACGAGAACAAAGTGGAACCGTCCCTTAGCCCGTATAACTCCCCCGTCTTTGTCATAAAAAAGAAAGGGGGGAGTTGGAGAATGTTGATTGATCTTCGGGCAGTAAATGCCAACATGGTACCCATGGGGACCCTCCAACCTGGTCTCCCTATGCCCACTGCAGTCCCGCAAGGGTGGACTATTATAGTGATTGATGTTAAAGACTGCTTCTATAGCATTCCCCTCCACCCGGAGGACAAAGAAAAATTTGCCTTTTCCCTCCCCGCGATCAATTTCCAAGCCCCCAGTAAACGTTATCAGTTCACCGTCCTACCTCAGGGAATGGCCAATAGCCCCACCCTGTGCCAGCTTTACATGGATACTCTGCTACATCCTATCTTTTTAAACAGAAAGGGGGAGTTGGCAGGTCACTGACCCATTCAGACCTGTCTCAGGTACTATTTACCATGAATTTCCTACAAGTCAGGGATGACGGCACTACAGCCGCCCAGAGATTTTTCTCCCCAAAAGGACATGCTAAGAAAGAACCAACGCTCCTGCCCTCTCCCACCAAGGCCCTACCAGGCTCTAAAGTCATGTGGAGAGATGAAGAGGGAGGTTGGCATGGCCCTGTAACGGTAAAGAACAGAAGACAGGGCCACCTGTCATTTCATCCCGAGGATAAGATAGAAGAGCCAGAAAGATGGCTCCCTGTTTACAAGATAAGAGACCTTGATTAATGCCCAACCCTACGGGGTGAGAGGAATTTCTTTCTTTTTCAGGCCTTCTGATCATCGTAGGGATCCTTGGAGGTGCTCCATCTGAAGGAAATCCGACATGGGGAATACTCCGAGTTATTCCCTCTCCCCTTCCGGTAGCACGGAACTCCCCGATCTACCCTCGCCTGCTAGTGACCAATACATCGATGGGGCTCCCTTCTGCCTCGGTGGGGCCCCTCATGTGTGGCCACAGGGGAAGACACCGAGGATCCCATACCATGGAGGGATTGCCAGATGGTGCGAGGATACCCCCTTGAGGGTGAACAAGGACGCTGATTCTGGGAATCACCCTACTTGTTGTCTGTTTCTGCCGCCTAGCTAGGCGACAGAGGGGCTATATGCTTCTTACTCAGAAAGCCTTCATGGCCATGGAGACGGGGGAGGATCCCCAAGTCTGGCTAGCCGCCATGCATGACATGTGACACCTAGGGGTAAGACGAGGTAAACCCCAAGACGGGCAACTTCTCCTGACCCAACCACCTAAGACAGGCCCTGAGGGTGTCGGGCGCCTAGGACGGGCAAGGTCCTGGGTTGAAGGAGATGACCTAAGACAGGGTTCCTCGCCCCCGGCTATCAGAGGCCAGTAGAAATGACACCGCTTAAGGCTAACCTCAGCACCGCTTAAGGTCACACCAAGTGATAACCTTGTAAAACAGAAAGGGGGAGATGTTGGGGGCGGGGGGAAGAGGCTTGGCGGTCGCTTAGAGGGGGAAACATAATCACCTTATAAGGGAATGTTACAGAACTCGGCCCCTCATTGGGTAAGAGTTCATGGGAGGGAGGACAGAGGGGATAAAAGGGTCTGCTGAGAGGTGGGGGGGAGCGGGAATGTGATCACAGAAGAATAAAGACTGATTACCCACCTCAGGCGCTCTGTCTGGTTCTTCCCCCATCAAAGAGTGGGGGCCGGGGGTACCCCGAAGACTCATCACGCGTTGGACTGGTGAGTAAGAGGACGGACTAGCATAAAGAAGCCGGCGTTGTAAATAAAAACCCGGCAGGATAATACATTATGATCAAGTAGGATTTATTCCAGGAATGCATGGGTGGTTCAATATTAGGAAAACTGTTAGTATACTCAATTATATCAAAAACAAACCTATCAGAAACCATATGATCATATCAATAGATGCTGAAAAAGCTTTTGACAAAATACAGCATCCATTCCCATTAAAAACACTAGAGAGTGTAGGAATAAATGGACTGTTCCTTAAAATAATTAGCAGTATCTATCTGAAACCATCAACAAGCATTATACTCAATGGGGAGAGGCTAGAGGCATTCCCAATAAAATCAGGGGTTAAACAAGGGTGCCCATTATCACCTCTACTATTCAATATTGTATTAGAAATGTTAGCATCAGCAATTAGAGAAGAAAAAGAAATTAAAGGAATTAGAATTGGGAAGGAAGAGACAAAACTCTCACTATTCGCAGATGACATGATGGTCTACCTAGAGAACCCCAAGAAATCATCTAAAAAACTACTGGAAACAATCAGCAATTTTAGCAAAGTTGCAGGTTATAAAATAAACCCCCATAAATCCTCAACTTTCCTATATATGACTAGCAGGAAACAGCAGGAAGAGCTAGAAAGAGAAATCCCATTCAAAGTAACCTCAGACAGTGTAAAATACTTGGGAGTCTATTTGCCAAGACAGACTCAGAATCTTTTTGAAAACAATTATAAAACACTTCTCACACAAATTAAATCAGATTTAAATAACTTGGCAAATATCACCTGCTCATGGATAGGTAGAGCTAATATAATAAAAATGACAATTCTACCAAAACTAAACTATCTGTTTAGTGCCCTACCAATCAAAATTCCAAAAAATTACTTTAATGAGCTAGAAAAAATTGTAAGTAAATTCATATGGAGAAATAAAAAGTCAAGAATTGCCAGGAGCTTAATGAAAAAAAAAATGCAAACGAAGGTGGCTTACCATTACCTGATCTAAAATTATATTATAAAGCATCAGTCATCAAAACTGTTTGGTATTGGCTAAGAAATGGACCAGTGGAATAGACTAGGTGTAAAAATCAGGAGAGGATTATAGTAATCTGCTGTTTGATAAACCCAAAGAGTCAGGCCACCTGGATAAAAACTCCCTCTTTGATAAAAACTGCTGGGATAATTGGAAGTTAGTATGGAAGAAACTTAGATTAGACCAACACCTCACACCCTTTACCAAGATAAGATCCAAATGGTTACAGGAAATAGACATAAAAAACAATACTATAAGCAAATTAGAATATCAAGGACTAATCTACCTGTCAGATCTATGGAAAAGGGAACAGTTTATGTCTAAGGAAGAGCTGGAGAACATCACTAAAAACCAATTAGATGATTTCGATTACATTAAATTTAAAAGTTTTTGCACAGTTAAAACCAATGTAATCAAGATCAAAAGAAAAGTAGTAAATTGGAAAACAATCTTTACAACTAATGATTCTGACAAAGGACTCATTTCTAAAATATACAGAGAACTGAGTCATATTTTTAAAACAAAAAGCCATTCCCCAATTGACAAATGGTCAAAGGATATGCAAAGGCAATTTACAGATGAGGAGATCAAAGCAATCCATAGCCATATGAACAAATGCTCTAAATCATTAATTATTAGAGAAATGCAAATTAAAGCTTCGCTGAGGTACCACCTCACACCTCTCAGATTGGCCAGTATGACCAGGAAAGATAATGATCATTGTTGGAAGGGATGTGGGAAATCTGGGACACTATTACACTGTTGGTGGAGCTGTGAACTCATCCAACCCTTCTGGAGAGCTATTTGGAACTATGCCCAAAGGGCAACAAAAATGTGCATACCCTTTGACCCAGCAATACCACTACTGGGTCTATACACTGAAGAGATGAGGAAAAAGGGTCAAAACATTACTTGTACAAAAATATTTATAGCAGCCCTGTTTGTGGTGGCAAAGAATTGCAAATCCAGTAAATGTCCTTCAATTGGGGAATGGTTTAGCAAACTGTGGTATATGTATGTTATGGAACACTATTGTTCTATTAGAAACCAGGAGGGACGGGATTTCAGGGAAACCTGCAGGGATTTGCATGAACTGATGCTGAGTGAGATGAGCAGAACCAGAAAAACACTGTACACCCTAACAGCAACATGGGAGTGATGTTCAACCTTGAAGGACTTGCTCATTCCATCAGCACAACAATTGGGAACAATTTTTGGCTGTCTGCAAAGGAGAGTACCATCTGTATCCAGATAAGGAGCTGTGGAGTTTGAACAAAGTACAAGGAGTATTCCCTTTAATTTGGAAAAAAAACCCAGATGTCTTATGGTTTGATCTGGTTACCTCTGAGAATTCTGTTCTCTTTAAGGATATGATTTCTCTCTCATCACACCCAATTTGGATCGAGGTACAACATGGAAACAAAGTAAAGACTGACGGAGTGCTATCTGTGGGGTGGGGTTGGGGGAGGGAAGTAAGATTGGGGGAAAACTAAAACTCAAATAATATCTTTAATAAAAATTTTAAAAAAAGAATGAATTGGATAATTTATAAAATAATTCTGTATTCTCATAATTGATGACATTGTTATATTATGACATTATGCATATGTTGCAACTGCAATTGGACACAAATTGGTGTCAATTAATTGTATGAGAAAGTAGAACATACAGAATAAAATATAATTAGAAAAAGTAATGAAACTAGACTCTGTAGACAAAAAAATCAGATGCTAGAGGTTGCATGACTTTGAAAACATAAGAATTAGACTTTCGGGGGATTCATGTAGGTGAAAAGGGAATATAATTCAGATTAGGTGGAAGAGCTGGAAAACTAGTGGGAGGTTCTTAGCCACAGCATCATTCAGTTTCAGACTCAACAAGCCAGCTGAGCAGAAAGGCAGCAGTGAGGGTTCCAACCCCAACTCAGAAGACAAAGTTCTAGCCCCAGGACCACTGGTACAAAAGACAGGACTGCATGGGGCTACCCTAAAACAAGAAACAAACAACTAAAATCTGAAACACAACACGAAATCAGTAAGTCAGGGAAAAGATTCTAGCCCCAGCAAAAACAGTTTGGGAATTTTTCCTCTTTTCCCCAAGAATAGAGTTCAACTATCAAAATAAAGAGTATTAACCATGCATAGCTTCTATTCTGATAGGGATGGTAAAAACACAATCTCAGAAGAGAAAAGCAGTGAAAAAAATTGCTCTATAATTTTTGAAGCCACAAAGGGATTTTTGAATTAGTCTTAAATTCAAACATGTCTCTTGGTAGAGTTCAAAAATGTTTTTAAAAATAAGAGAGAGAGAGAGAGAGAGAGAGAGAGAGAGAGAGAGAGAGAGAGAAGAAATGAGATCCATGAATGAAATTTATCAAAAATTGACTGAAGAAAACAATAAATTTAAAAATGTAATTGGTCAAATAAAAAAGAAATTAACTTCTCTAAAAGTAAAATTCATCAATTGGAAAAGAAACAAAAACTAACTGAAGGAAACAACACCCTAAAACTTGGAATTGGATAAATGAAAACTAATGATTCTATGAAACTCCAACATTCCATCAAATAAAACCAAAAGGTGAAAAAAATAGAAGAAAATGTTAAGTATCACTTTAGGAAAACAATAGACATGGAAAATATATCCAGGATAGATAAATATGCATTATTGGTCTACCTAAAAGTAATGATCAGGAAAAGGACCTGGAAAATATGCAGGAAATTATTATGGACAATTGCCCTGAGACATACAAGATCTGATGCTGAGCAAAAGGAGTAGAGCCAAGAGAACAATGTACACATCAACAACATTATGAGATGAACAAACTTGATTCAAGGAAATCTTCTCAACAGTCCAGAGAGCTAGGAAAACTGTATTTAACTGGTTATGGATTATATTATCCTCAAACAGAAGAAGAAAAACAAAACAAAACAAAATGCATAGTAAAAAAAAAAACATCCAAATCTGTTGAACAATTTATAAAAATTATCTCTTATGTATTTCTTTGCCTTAATCTTAATTCCTCATGCCAAAAATTACTAATGGGCAAATATGTTTAACAAAAGATGTATGTAATATACTAACCTGACTATTCCATGCTGAGGGGAGAGGAGTGGGAAGGGAGGGCTGAAGGAAATTTTATAGCTTGGAAATATGCATGTACATGTGGATGAAAATAAATTAATTAATTTTTTAACAAAAAGAAAATTGTCCTAATATGTTAGATAAAGAAGATAAAATAGTCCATGAAAATAGTCCACCAATAACTCCAGAAAGAGATTCCAAAATGAAAACTCCAAGGAATATTGTAGTCCAATTTCAAAATTCACATCTAAAGCAGAAAATTCTACAAGCTGCCAAAAAGAAGCAATTTAAATACCAGAAAGTTACAATCAGGATTACACAGGACCTATCAGCTTTAACATTAAAAGATTGGAGGGTCTGGAATATGATCCACCAGAAGGCAAAGGAACTTGGATTACAATCAAAAAATTTGCTAGCCTAAAATAATCAGCATATTTCTTTTTCAGGGGGAAAAGATGGAACAGAGGACTTTCAAATTACCTAAAAAAAGACCAGAACTAAACAGCAAATTTGATCTTCAAACACAAGTTTCAATTTAGCCAATAAGATTAAATAGGAAGTCAATACTTATAACACCTGAGAATTATTATTTTTCTTATGACAGTTGAAAGATACTTGATTAGATCAAGGATATGAGTATAAATTTATCATGATATAAGGATTTATTTTATTTCATAAAGGTTGCATTTCTATTGGCACATTTGAAGAGGGTACTTGGACAGAGCATGCCTGCATAAATTAATCATGAAGTGATGATACTTTAGCCCATGAGGGTTAACTTTCTATTGGGAAAGTTGAAAGGAATGTACATACTTGAACAGAGGTGTTTGAGTACAAATTGTATCATATGGCTCTTGATAATTGTACTTTTCTCAGAATAATTAGGAGGACTATACTTTTACAAAGGATGGGGGTATTAAACAGATATAAAATAAGACATGAATAAGGAATTATACTTGGAGGAGGTGGAGGCATTAGAGGGCAATTAACACCACATGAGAAGGTACAAAAAGACCTATATAGTACTGGAAAAGAAGGGAGAGTGTAAACACTGAGTATATCTTACTTTTAATAGATTTGGTTCAAAAAGAGAATGATATATTCCCAATTGGGCTTAACTATTTATGCTACCCTACAATGAATTAGGAGAGAAAAGGGAAAAGGACAATGTGAGGTAGGTAGCAATCACAATTGAGAAAATGGTGAGGAGGGATAAGGAGAACGGAGAAAGAAAAGTACAAATGGGGGAAGATAGATGGAAGAGAAAGAAGTTTTTGATAGTTTCTCTCTCATTTTTTATCTTAATTCTTTTTCTTCTTTCACAACATGTCTAATAAAATATGTTAAACGTGACTGTTCATATTTAGTATTTAATAAATTGTTCAGGGCTGGCTAGGTGGCACAGTGGATAGAGCACCAGCCCTGGAGTCAGGAGTACCTGAGTTCAAATCCGACCTCAGACATTTAATAATTACCTAGCTGTGTGGCCTTGGGCAAGCCACCTAACCCCACTGCTTTGCAAAAACTAAAAAAAAAAAAAAAAAAAAAAAAAAACTAAATAAATAAATAAAACAAATTGTTCACTTCTATGGGAAAAGTTGAGGAAAGGGAGGGTGGTAGAAAAATATATAATTTAAAAACTTGCTAAAAGATGAATGCTGAAAGCTGTCTTTATATGGAATTGGAAAAAAAAGAAAAAAGACAAAATGTGCAAAAACTGAACATAAACTAATGCAAAGTGAAATGAGCAGAAGCAGGAGAATGTTGCACACAAGACCAGCATTAAATGATCTTCTGTGAATAACTTAGTTATTTTCAGTAATACAATCATCCAAGAAAATTTTCAAGTACTCATGATGAAAGGTACTATACATCTCCAGAGGAAAAAACTGATCAAGGCTGAATGCAAAAAACTTATCTTTACTTTATTTTTTTTTGATATTTCTTTGTCTGTGTTTTCTTCACATCATGATCTGCATGGAAAAGTGTTTTGCAAGATTAAATATGTATAACCTATGTTAAATTGCTTGCTTTCTCAAAGAGGGAAAGGGAAGGAGAGAGAATTTGGAACTTAAAATTTGCAAAAAAGTTAAAATTATTTATATATATTTATAAATATTATAAATACATTTTAAAATCTAAATGAGAAAAAAGGAGACATACAAAGATATATTTTATGGAATATAAAAAATAGAAGTATAAAAAGAACATAATTTGAAAAATATGAGTGGTAGAGTTGGGGTATAAAAACTTAAAGAGAAGTTAGCAACTATAAATATATAACTCCTGATTTTTTTGTAGCTATGAAATATTTATGAATATGATTTACAAATTGAGAATTGCTTTATTAAAAATGTGTGAAAGATTGATAATTTACATTTCTGTTTTCTGATGATATATCATTTTTATAGTAGAAATTGTCTTCCTATTCACAAAGCTGTCTTAGAATAGTAGAAGAAAAACAAATTCCACCAGGTTTCATTATTGGTTATGAAAGCAAAAACAAAAAACAAACTAAACAAAACAAAATGCAATGTCATACTGTAAAATACCACAAAAAGATTTTTAATTCAACAAGCTACTTCTCATGTGTATGTTTATATTCTCACAGGTTAGAACTAAGAGTTCTCTTAGCGTTTAATTCCAGTTTCTTCATTTTGCAGTTAAGGAAACATCTTCAATAGATTACCTAACCTTCTTAAAGTCAAAGTGATCATAATTAAGAGATAGGATTCAATTTCCAGTCTTATGACACCAAATCATATATCATTTTTATGAATCTGTATTACTTTAATAAAATCATATTTCAAAATCTTTGAAAGAAACCAAAAGGAAAGCACAGTATATGACAAAGACTGTCAGGATGACCAGTTAAAGTCAGTTCAGACAGTCAGGAAGATGGAAGACCTGACATTTTCTACAGACTCCACCCATCTCTTAAAAAAATAAGTAAACAAGAAAAAATAGAAAGATCACACACACACACATACACACACACACACACACACACACACACACACACACACACACACACACACACACACATATTTATACTCCATTCCTTTTCCTTTCCAACATTGTCCTATTGCAACAAGAAATAAACATTGAATGAATGCCTTTCTTCCTTTTGAAAAATATTTAGAGAAGATACAGGAAAGGGAAGTCATGCTTCCATTTAGTGCCAGAAACAAGGGCCACCTTCTCCCTTCTACTCCTAAATCAGAACAAAAAGGCCAACAACTGATGCAGTTCAGCAAGAGAAGAAAAGAAAAGAGGGGAAAAAGAGGGTCAGGGAATTTGAAAAAAATTTATAAATTTAATTCCAAAAATGGGCAGAGGTTGAGAAAGGGTTATAGTCTAATCTTAGAAGTATATCCTTCCCTAAAGGGAGATCAGTCAGAAAGTGAGGAATTGTGATAGCAAAAAAAAAAAGGAATAAATTAATAGAAAAATTTGCTGATAGAAAAAAGATTTTGTGTCAAAATATTCAAAATATTACAAATCTCTCAAATTAATCATTTTCAGTACAAATAAAATCAACTTCGAGTATACATGGACAATATGTATTCCCAAAATCACAGCATAGCAAAGTAGCTTAGAATAGCTTGACAGTGACATATCCTACAATCATGAACCTAATCACTAAAAAACTCAAAATTTTTTTTCAGTAAAAGATAAACACTTGAATTACTGAAAAATTACTGCAAAAGGAATCCCATATAAAAATCTTCAAATAACAAAATTGCTAAGTTCTTCCAATATAACCACTAAACCAGATAACAAGTAAGATAAAAGCAAATAGTAAGAATAAGTAATTTATGAGGACCAAGGTAGTTTAGGGTAACAAACAGGAGAAAAAATTATATATCTAAATAAAAGAAAAGAGAAAGAAATCAACAAGTAAAGTAAAACTCCCAAACTAGCATGGGGGTGTGGGAAGGTAGGGGGGTAGCTGTAATGAAAAGAGTTTGTGGGAATTAAATTAACCTTAAACTAGATTAAACAAAATTAATTATAGAAAAAGGTATGGAGTTAAAAAATAAAAATAACCAACAAATATTCCTAAAAATCAGAGACATATATAATAGAAACAAAAAAAATAGAGAAAAAATTAACCTAATGCTCATAACTTTAAATGTGAATCAACTGAGCAATTAAATAAAACAAAGCTGTGACAAATTGCATTCAGCAAGAAAACCCTTTAATCTGTTATAAGAAATTGTCCAAAATGACAAAGAGGAAAATGCAATGCTGAAACAAAATTTGTTTTACATCAAGTAAAATAAAAAGTAGGGGATACAGCTAGGTGTTGCAGTGTATAGAGCTCAGTGTCTGGATTTGGAAAGACCTGAGATTATATGCAACCTCAGACACTTAATACTTACTTGGCTGTGTGACTATGAGCAAGTCACTTAACCCCATTGCCTTGTAAAAAACAACAATTTCAATCACACTATCAGAAAAAAAAAATTCAACACTTAAATATCACTGAAAAGGAAAATCCTTGCTGTGAAGATAACATTATTATTAAACTTGTACTTCAAATACCATTGAATATAAATTCATATGGAAATAAATGTAAAAAATAAACATATACATTTCAACAAAATAATTGTGTGAGACTTCAATCTCTCAAATGAAGGATAAATGTAAGGAAAATAGGCAAAAGAAAATATAGATTTGGCTAATTTACTGTATAGATTAAAACAAAAAGATTAATGCAATTTTTGAAGGGTTCTGCATAAAATATGCAAAATTCTCAGTTTACTATGACACATTTAAAGAAACTGATAATGTATAAGGAACAGAGAATTTGTAAATATTTGTAAAATGGAGAAATATTAAGTATACTTTTTATAATTGATAGCACAATAAAATAGTAACCATTTCAGGGAATATAAAGAATTAATAGTGAACTCCTTAAAATGAGAATATAAAGATTTAATAGTGAACTCCTTAAAATGAAGTTTACATAAAAAATATTTCAGGAAACAGAAAAAGAGATTCATAGATAAACTATAATTGCATTTAAAATTATAAATGCAATTGTCTTTTCCACATCACAATTTTCCTGATTTCTGTTATAGTTCAGAATCTCACCCCAGGTGTTCACATGGACTATTTGTGCCCAACATATGGTAGAGCATTCCAAGCCTGTATTGATTTAATCAGCCACAGTCGGACACACTGTAATTTTTCTCAAATATAGAGATATCATTTTAGTCATTTTCCATAAGAAAGGACAAGAATCAATCAACCAATATTGCAGGTCAGGATAAAAATTAAGTGGAAATTTGGGAGGAGTTTTGTGGAAGCCACAGGTGATAATTTGCAGATGAAGCAGAAAAAGTTTAGAAACCCAGAAATACATAAAATGTATGTATAATATTATATAATAACTCTAATTTGAAAAATAAGGCACTATAAATACTGCATAAAATGAAAAAAACAGACTTCTTTGGTAAGAAGGAAAAGTCAAAAATTTCATGCAAATTTTTAAGATTGTGGGGGTCCCATGTTTCTATATTCCCCTCACCCCCCATAATGTGTAAAGGATAACAGCAAAATTCTCAACTAAACATAAAGGAGATGTTCTAGAAATTTAGAAAAGAATAAACTAGTTTAAACGGAAACCTGATATCTTTTCGAGCTTATAAATGAGTCATGAAAGACAGAAAGGAAGCGAACATTTTTGTAGCACTTACTATGTGCCAGGAACTGTGCTAAATTCTTCAGAAATATTAATTCATTAGACCCTCAGAGCAACACTGCAAAGTAATTTTTATTATTCCTATTTTATAATTGAGGAAATTCGGGCTAATGACCAGTGTCACAAAATAAATATATGAGACTGGATTTGAATCAGGTCTCCCTAATTCCAGGTTCATCACTCTATGCATTTTGCCATCTATAGGAGTTGACAGCATCTCACAATTGATTGGATAAAGAGGAATGACTGAAGAATTGAGTATGAAACCGATGCTAGGAGCCTTTGGGAGTGAAAAGATAGTAGGGCCCTCAAAAAAAACAGGGTCGGGGGGAACATTATTTGCTATTTTGGACACGAGTTTAAGATGTCTTTATGATATTTAATTCATGATGTCTTATAGAAAGTTGGAAATTTGAGACTTGAGTTCAGGAAAGAGATCATGGTTGAATAGATAGAAATAGGAATTATCAACTCAACAATAATAACTGAATCTAAGGGAGCTGAAGATATCCAGAAGTGAGAGAGATCATCAAGAGAAATGTAAAAAAAAATGCAAAATTTATGAGTTTTAATGCAGATTCTTGTCATTGAAATAGTCAGCTTAAGAAGGTTCCCAAAATGTGATGCCAAAAAGGCATATTTATAGGTCTCATAATCAAATCAACCCATATATGAGGTCCCCTGATTGAGATGATACAGAAAAGAAACAACTAAAGCTATAAACATAAGAAATCAAAAGGAAAATATTCCAATAGAACCTGAAGAAAAAAAATAATAAAAAAGCTTTAGTACAAATGCTAATAAAATTTACTTCAATTATATCCACATTATTAATATCCTTAAGATAGAAAAGAGGGAGATATTTACATACTGAAGTTTATTTGTCATGAAGATTGTGATGTACACAATTCAAGTAGAAGAGGAATTCCATTTTCCCTTTCTGTAGATCATGCTGAAAGGATCAAATTTAAGCCCAAGTATGAAAATATTTACTCAATAATGACCACAATTTATGAGAGAGGAAAACTATACAAAAAGCAGTATGAAAATGATTCAGTAATTTAGTCATTATATCTTTAAGAAAAAGTAGGAAAAAAGTGGATTTGATTACATTTTGAAAGGCATATAAATTTCAGTGATCCTAAATTGTATTGTGTCATAATCAAAAGAACAAGTGAATGAATAAAGGGAAAAAATAAAATAATTAATAAACAAATGTTAAAATGTCAATGTCCCAGTAATGTTTTAACCTACAAATCATGGATTGTCACTCACAGGGCAGTGGAAGATATATGTGGTGGCAAAAAAGTAGCCGCAGTGTGGCTTGTCAGAAGTAAGGTAAAATGTTTCATCCAGGAAATATATAGGTTGAAAACAAAAGTATCTCATACTAGTAAGATATTTTATGGAGAACATATAGGAAGAAATGGAAAAGATTCACAAAGAATGAAGTGTAAATGGATTGCAATTAGAACTACTGGAGTGAGCACTAAGATTGTGGATTCAAGTAAAGCATTGAAATGTAATGAATATTTTAAAAGATTTTTTTTATTCATTTCTGATATTGTTTGAAGTCAAGGTGATAAATGAAATATTCAAAAGATTAAAATGTAAAGGCTAAAAGAAGATTACTTAGATTCTCATTACCTAAAATAATGTGAAATAACTAATTCCACAAATGCCCATTCTAATGTGACACCCAAATTACTTAGTGGTTTCCCATGATGAAGAAAGAATAACTAAGAAATAAAAAAACCCACTACACTGAATCTTGCAGAACTTTTAAATGAGTAAAATATCATAGCAATTTTCACTATGAAATTAAATTATATGAGAAATACTGTTAAAATTTTTTTTCAATGCAATTTTCAGATTACATAACACATCGTGTCTTATAATTTTCATTAGGAAAATTGTGAGCTAGCTGAATACCCAAACCTAAAATCACTGATATTACAGGAATAGCCTAGGAAACTCAAGGAATTTGTAAAGTTCTTTCAGCCCAAAGACGAATGCCCAAGATTAAACCAATGGATGATTGTGACCTTTGACCTGAACTGTGAAAATGTCAAATTCGTTTGTCTAAAAATTCTATTTCTATTGATGTTCTCTCCTGCTATTGCCATACATAATATTTAATTATATATTAATTTTAATTATTTAATTAGTGAAATAATTAAGAACTTGCTATGTGTTTACATTGTACTAAATACAATAAGATAAAGTGATTTACTATACAATGCCTTTATATTCAGTTCAGTCAAATTTATAACCTGATTCCTTTGATACTATTTGTGATTACCATTTGAATTTAATGATTTGAGTTCATGCAAACATTTTTCACTCTTTTGAAATCTATATAAATAGAGGTATCTAGGTGGCACAGTGGATAGAGCACCTGCTCTGGAGTCAGGAAAATCTATATAAATAGTAGCTATTTAAAGTCTAATATAAAAATAATAATAATATTATATATGCATGTATTTATGTATATACTCATCTATATATAAAGCTATCTTTTTTTTGCAATTTATCATTACAATTTAGGACTGATATCTTTATTCCTTAAATGTGTTTCATAAATATCTACATTCAAGTCAATGTTTAAGGATACTGTGGGTTATGTACTACTTTTGGAAAAAAAGGTTTTGTTGCAATTATACCCACAAAACAATTGTTTCCCAAATTCCTCTGCAAGTTACTTGTTTGGAAGCATGAAAAGAAAATATATAACCCACTGAGGTTTCCAAGACAGCTGATAAAAGTCTTCTTAATTCCTGATGGAGCTGAACTACCATAATAATACTATGATAGACTCCAAACTCCATTTCTATTATTATTTTGTACTTTCAACAAGAGACATTGTTTTATCTAGCAATCTGGTAAAGTGACTTAAAACAGTAAGTTTGTCATGTCTGTATAAGCTACTGGGTGGCACTGAAAACCTGTTCTATACCAACTAAGGAAAAAATTAACCAAAAAAAATGAGTTTGGGACATTCAAGTTAAAATTTACAGACTTAAGGGAAAAGCTAGAATAAAAAAATAAATCTAAGAACCCATGATTTATAAGATCATTAAGTATGAGAGAATAATGAGAAAAGACTAGGGGACCTAGGCAAGAGCCCTAGGATATGCCTGGTAAGAGGGAGAATTATAAATGATGATTGAGCAAATTAGCTTAAGAAGGTGTAAAAAGAAGAAAAATCAAGAGAACTATATAGATGAGACAATGAATTTATAAAGAAAATGTGGTCAGCAATGTCAAAAGTCATAGGGAAGTAAAGAAAAATGAGGAGTAAAAAAAAATACAATGATATCTAATAACTGGAAAAAATAGTTTCAGCTTGAATTTAGAAGTTAAATTTCAGAGTTTAGAAATAGAGCCACTGAATGTAGATATCTTTTTCAGAAATTTTATTTGAGGAAAGAAATACAGACTATCATAAGCAAAAATTTTAGGATACAAAAGGGTTTTTAAAGTTTAAGGAAGACTTGGTTAAGTAGAAAGGAAGAAACTAAAGAAAAGTTATAGAGAAGAGATGATGGTGGAACTCTGCTGGAAAGGACAGAAGTAAATTAGATCAAAGGCATAGATAAAGAGGCAGGAATTTTTGAAGAGGAACTTAAGATCCTGCAAACTAGACTAAAAGAGTATACAATATCCAAGAAACAAACTATCAAATCTTTACTTCTTTTCCTTCAAAAGTAATTTTAGGTTCAGGGTTCTAACTAACATCCTCATTAATCTCTGTGGCAATTGTTGAATCAAAATGGTGGCACACATGGGAAATATGAGTTCCTGTCTCTATTTTCATAATATTCATCCAAAATAAATAATGCCACTGATCTAAGCATTAATCCAAATAATAAAGTTTACTTACCACCTCATAATCTTTGCAACTCTTTTCTTTAAATCCACTGCATTATCTATTATTCTGCCAATATAGCAGATGCTGAAGAATAAGATTGTCTTGTGGGTTCTATAGTTGAAAAGAATTCAGAGGAAGAGAGAAGACATATTTGCTATGCATTTTCTTTTGTTTTTTTGTTGGGATTATTTTATTAATATGAAAATATGTTTTTTCAATTATTTAGTATTTTATTTTAATATAAAAACAATTTCAGCATTTTTAAAAATTTTGAGTTCCAGATTCTCTCCCTCATTGATAAAGTAAGCAATTCAATGTAAATTATACATATGTAGTCATTCAAAATATTTCCTTAATAGTCATGTTGTGGAAAAAACAGGCCATCTTAAAAAAAGGAATCTGAAGAAAAATAAAATGAAAGAATTTGCTTCAGTCTGTTTTCAGACATGATCAGTTCTTTCTCTGGGGATAGATAGAATGTTTCAACATAAGTTTTTCAAAATCATCTTAAAACATTGTATTGTTGAGAGAAGTTTAGTCATTCATAATTGATCATCTTACAATATCGCTGTTAGTTTGTATGTAATACTTTTGACTTTTCACTGAGAACATGTTGCATATCATTTTTAATTGATGAATAGTATTCCATCCTAATCACATAATACAATTTGTTTAATCATTCCCCAATCCATGGGGATACCATAATATTCACCTGTTTGCCACCAGAAAAAAAGTTTATGTAATTTTTTAAACATATGTCCTTTTCCTTCTTACTTACTTTTTAATCTCTTTTGGGATGTAGATCTAGTAATGGGTGAGCTGAGTCAAAAGTTTCATAGCCCTTTGGCATGGTTCTAAATTGCTCCATAGAATGGTTGAATCAATTTGCAACACCAACTATGATGCATTAAAGTCTCATTTTAGCCACACCCCCACATTTAGCATTTCTCTTCTCCAATCAATAGTGAAGTAGAATATTTTTTATATGGCTATGGATAGCTTGATATGAAATTTTTTCATATCTTTCATATCTTTATCCATTAGGGAATGGCTCTTATTTTTATAATTCCTCTCAGTTCTCTAGATGTTTGAGAAATGAGATCTTATCATAGAAATTTTCTTCATAATTTTTGTTAGTATTTAAAGTTGCATTTCTCTATGTTGTATTCCTCAATCCCAATTTAATCTAATTTGTTGCTCTTTAACCCTGTCCTTCTAATGTGTTTTGCTGCTGACCAGCTCCTCCTTTAATATGTGTTTTCATCATTTCCCTTCTTTTATCGCCATCCACTCCAACTTTCCTGTGGTTAAGCTAGATTTCTATGCCCAGTTGAATGTGTATATTATTCCTTCTTTGAGTAGACTCTGATGAAAGTAAGGTTCATTCACTCCCAAACACCTCACTCCTTTTCCATTACACTATAAAAATTTCTTCTGCCATCTTTTATGTGAGATAATTAAACCCATTCTATATTCCTTTTCTTTCAATTCATTCTCATCATCCCTTATTATTTTTCGTTGTCATCATATTCAACTCAGACCTGTGCCCTCTGGGGCACACACACACACACACACACACACACACACACACACACACACACACACACACACACATATATATATATATATATATATATATATATATATATATATACATATACATATACATACATTGCTTCTAGGTTCCCTGATAATAAGAAAATTCCTACAAATACCATAATGGTCACGTTGTAAAAGCTAAACCATAAAATATGAGAAAAGTCCCACATGTTCCAAAATATTCATAACAGCTCTTTTTGTAGTGACAAAGAATTGGAAATTGAGGGGATGTCCATCAATTGGGTAATGATTAAACAAATTATGATATATGAATACTATGGAATATTATTGTTCTATAAGAAACTAAAAATGATCATTCTCTAGAGAAGCATGGAATGAGTTACAGGATCTGATGCTAACTGAAGAGAGCAGGACCAAGAGAACAATATACATACTAACAACATGGTAAGATGAACAACCTTGATGGAAGAAGCTCCTCTCAGCAGCTCAGAGAGCTAGGACAACCATATTAGACCAGTTAAGGACACGGTTATCCCTATGCAGAAGAAGAAAAACAAAATAACAACAAAAATATCCATAATCTGATGAACACGTTATAAAAATTATCTCTTACCTTTCTCTTAATCTTAATTCCTCATACCAAAAATGACTAATCTTTAAACATGTTTACCAAAAATATATATGTACAATTGTTAACCTGACTGTTCACCATTACACCTAATCCCAAAGAATGATTGAGTCAAAAAATAATTAATACAAACTATCAATGTTCTTAAACCATAATGAAAAAACATAACAAAAATTATGCGATTCAACCAAAGCAGTTGTCTCTGAAGACTGGCATGAATAAAATAGGAATAAAATAGAGTAGGGGGAGATCAATGAATTGAGAATGTAACTAAAATACCTAGGGAAAAAACATATTAAAAATACTCAAATGGAAAATTACAAATTCTGAAAATCAAGAGAGTAATAAAATTGAAATTCTAAATCATATTTAGTAGATTTAATGAAAAATAATAAAACAAATAAACTCTTTGATTAATTTGATTAAAATGAAGAAAGAAGGAAATGAAATCACCAATAGCAAAATGTACCCAGAGTAAAAAAATGTAAAGAATAGATGTAAGAATAGGAAAAAAAGTAAGAATAGAAAAAAATTCCCTCCTTTTCCCCATCTTTCTCTTAATCCTGTCCTTTCTTCTGTCCTTACTTTCATCATTCCCTCTTTACTATACAGGGACGTAAATAGTTTAATCTTATTGAATAATATATTTTTTTCTTTCCTATTACATCGGGTTTTCTTTTAGGATTTTGCAAAGCAAATGGGGTTAAGTAGCTTGCCCAAGGACACAGCTAGGTAATTAAGTGACTGAGACCGGATTTGAACTCAGCTACTCCTGACTCCAGGGCCAATGCTTTATCCATTGTGCCACCTAGTTGCCCTGTAATGCATCGTTTGAGTCTGATATTTGAAGTTTGAATTTTCTTTTCAGCACTGGCTTTTTCATTAGAAAAGTTGGAAAGTCTCCTATTTTGTTGAAAATGCATCTTTTCTCTTGCAATATTGTGCTCAGTTTTAATGAGTAGTTGATTCTTCCTTGTAACCCAAGGTTCTTTGCTTTCCTTAATGTCATATTCAAGTCCTGTGATTCTTTAATGTTGAAATTGCTAAGACTTGTGCTATTCAGACTTTGATACTATGATAAATGAGCTGTTTCTTCCTGTCAGCAGTATTTTCTCCTTTACCGGATTATTCTGAAATTTGTCATCTTGAAAATAGTCGTTCAGAATATTTCCTTAATAGTCATGTTGTGGCTAATATTCCTTAGAGATTTTCTTTTATTTGAGGATCTCTTCCATAAGGTGAATATTGGAATCTTTAGGCTATTTTACCCCCCTCAATCAAGGATATTAGGTCAGTTTTATTTGATATTTTTTGAAAGATGTTTCCAGGATCCATTTTTTATTATTCTGACATTATCTTTCCTGGATCTATTTTCCAAGTTTTTTTTTTCAGTTAGGTACTTTATATTTTTCTTCTCCTTTTTTTTATTCTATTGGATGTTTTTGGAGGTGGATGATTTCATGATGTCTTATATAGTCATTAGCTTCCACTTATCCAATTTTAATTTTTTCAGGTAATTTATTTTCTTCAGCAAGGTTTTGTATCTTCTTTTACATTTAGTGATTTCTAGTTTTAAAGGAGTTGTTTTCATCCCTGAATTTTTTTTTTCTTTTCAGTCTATTTTATTTTATTTTTTAATTTTTTTTAGGTTTTTTTGCAAGGCAAATAGGGTTAAGTGGCTTGCCCAAGGCCACACAGCTAGGTAATTATTAAGTGTCTGAGGCCGGATGTGAACCCAGGTACTCCTGACTCCAGGCCAGTGCTTTTTCCACTATGCCACCTAGCCACCCCAAGTCTATTTTATTTTTAAAGGAATTTTTATCATCAGTCAACTTTTGTGCTTCCAAGCTGTTGACTCTTTCTTAATTCTTTTTCATAACTCTCATTTCTCTTCAGATTTTTTTCTTCCTCTACTACTTGATTTTCAAAATCCTTTTTTGGTCTCTTACAAGAAGACTTTTTGACCTTAAGACCAATTCATGTATAGACATTTTGACATTTTCTTCTTCTGAGTATGCATTTTGATCTTTCCCGTCATCACTGAATCTTTCAATAATTAGTGTTATTTTTGCCTTTTTGTTCATATTTAAAATTTATACTCTGCTCCTGGGACACAGGGGTCACAGTACCTAGCTTCTTGTTATGTGGATCAGGGATATGCTCACTGACTTTCCAAACTGGGGTCCCAGTTGCTTGCTGCTTTCTCCCTGCTCTGGAATAGCCTTGCCTAGTGCAGAATGCACAAGCATTCTGCTTCTCATAATATGTCTTCTGTGTTAGGGCTAGAGAACTCACAGCTGATCTGCTGTACTTCTGGTCTGAGTAGTCAAGATTCAATGGTATAGGTTGCTGATCTATCCTGTAGCTAAGAACCTCACTCTGCTTTGCCAGCACCCTGTCTGCACTGAACTGTGTTCATCTTTTCTCCAAGTGAAACAGACCTTTCATGAAGTCCTTCAAATATACTGTAAATTGGAAAATTGTTTCAATTCATCTTTGTGTGGGTTATATCACTCAGAATCTGTTTTAAGACTTGATTACATTGTTTTTCAGAGAAACTTTGAACTTCCTGACTTTGCCATCTTGTCTATTTTTCCATGATTTTCTTCTCCATCACTCATTTCTCTTCCTAATTATTTCTTCTACTTCTCTTATTTGATCTTCAAAATCCTTTTTGAGCTCTTCTATGACCTGAGATCAATTTATATTTTTCTTCAAGATTTGGATTTAAGAACTTTGACTTTGTGATCTTCTTTTGAGTGTGTACTTTGCTCTTCCTTGTTACTATAGCAACTTTCTATGGTCAGAATTTTTTTCTATTGGCTGCTCCTTTTCCTGGACTACCACTTGACTTTGATCTCTGTTAAAGTAAACTCTGCTTGCAGAGTGAAGAACAAACTGCCCCAATCTTCAGGGTTTTGTGCATCTATTTTCAAAAATATTTCTATTGATCTACAAATTTTCAGTTCTTCTAAAATTAGTATGATCTAAGGAGAGGTATTTACTCCTCTCCTGAGATGTGCTTTGTTCTGTGAATGACCAAAAACTTTTTTTCTATTTTGGAACTATGAAGAGGATACCTGCTCCCCTATGGCTATAAACTCTGCTAGTGCTCCTTCTTCTATTGGATCTGCCACCCAAGACTGTGAACCACATCAGATTATGGGCAAAACAACAGACTCCTTCTTCATTGCTAACAAAGAGACCTCTTTAATCTCCTTCTGATAAGTTGTTCAACCTCATTATCATCTGTCGACTGAGAGTTCCAGAAGCAACTGTTGTTGCTCCTGATTTAGTGGATTCCAAGACCTGTTCCTTGTTTTCTGGGACCAGGTCTGCACTGGCTCTGGCTGTGTTGGGCTGAACTCCTATCTCACCCTGCTGACCTTCTATGTTGTCTTGGGCTGGACATTTATTACACTTCATCTTTTTTGTGCTTCTACTGATCTAGAATACTATTAGAGCCATTATTTAAAGATATTTTCAGGGTTTTCAAAGAGATTTCAGGCAAGGTATTGACGTTACTCTGCCATGTTGGATCTGCCTCTTAATCATACATTTTCAAAAATAAGAACATATGGATAATTGAAGAAACTAATTAAATCTAATTTGCATAACTTTTTTCAAGTTCCATAATATCACAATACTATATTATTAAACTACTCTGATCACCCTCACTAAATCTATTGTTCTTTTTTGATCTTTAAATTTTATTTCTAATTATATAAATATAGTTATCAATATTCTTTTTTTAATATTTTGAGTTCCATAATTTTCTCCTTCCCTCCCCTCCCCCTTCCTCAACATAACAAGAAATCTGATAAATGTACAATTAGGTGAAAGATATTTCTATTTTACTCATATTTTATAACTGTAATCAGAACAAAACTGGAAAACTATGAAGAAGAAAAAACAAATTTAAAAATGTGAAAATAGGCTGCTTTGATCTGCATTCAAACTTTGAGGTTATTTCTCTGGACAAGTATTTGGGAATTATCTTGGTCATCGTATTGTTGAGATGAACTAAGTCTGTCTGATTCTTTTCTTGAACATATTTTGTTTTAGATATACATTAAAGCCTCTCATCTTCCAACCCCACAGACTATCCCCTTTATTTCTGAGCTTTACTTAATAACATTAAAGTTTGTCTTCTTAACTGAATAGTAAGTTTTTAATGAAGAATTTACCTTGGCTCATCAAATGAGAGACATTAATAATTACCATGTAATATCTCTATCTCCATTCTGTGATGAATTTTGCATTGTAGGCCCATCTAGGTACAATCTGGAAAGAATAAGCATGATCCTTAAAATGTTTCCCCCAAAACAAAATATAATATCTCCAGTATTTTATAAGCAGGGAAAAAAGACTTTAACATTCCTTATTCTATGTAGAGACAAAGTGATCATGTAGGCATTTTTATTACCTCGCTAAACATATTTCAATAAAAGTACTCTAAAACCCTCAGATCTATTTTACCAGTTATTTGATCAAAAAATCCCATACTGTCTTTGTACAGTTGACTTTTAAAAAATCCAATATAGGGTAATGTTTTAATTTCCATTAAATTTCATTTTATAAAAGTTGGTCCATTATTAGAAATATTCAAGAGCTTTGAGGAAATATATTCCATCTTGAACTTTCCAGAATGAAGTTGTTGTGAGGATAAGATAAGATATACAGAAGTTGCTATCTTAAAATTATACTAAGACTTTTGAGAAGACATATACATTCCAGAGAAAGCAAAACAAAGCACAACATATGGAAAAAAACAAAAACAATCCTTCTGAATTTTATGAACATTTTATAAAAATTGTCTCTTATATATCTCTTTCCTTTAATCCTAATTGCTCATGTTGAAAATTACTAATTTGTAAACATGTTTATCAAAATATGTATGTAAAGAGCTGCTAGGTAGCACAGTGGATAGAGTCAGGAGGACCTGAGTTCAAATCTGGGCTCAGACACTTAATAATTACCTAGTTGTGTGAACTTGGGCAAGTCAATTAACCTTGCAAAAAAAAAGTATATGTAAAATGCTAACCTGATTGTTCCCTGATGAGGGGAGGGAGGTGGGAAGTGAGGCTGAAGGGAAATTCTGCAACTTGGAAATATGCATGTATATATGGATGAAAATAAATAAATAATTTTTTTTAAATAGAAGGCATGTTTATGTATGGTTGAATGTACGTACATGTGTATGTTTACATTTGTATAATGTTCATGCACTTCCTTTTTCTTTTGGCATGACAATGGGGTTAAATGACTTACCCAAGGCCACATAGCTAGAGAATTATTAAGTGACTGAGGTCAGATTTGAACTCAGGTCCTCCTGACTCCAGGGTTGGTCCTCTATCCACTGTGCCACGTGCCACCTAGCTGCCTGTGTTTATACCTTCTTAATGCAATTCTTTAAATGAACTTTAATATTAGGACTTATTAGTTTGAATCTGAGTATGTTAATGTACATATAATATTAGCCTGATAAATATTTGCTGAATTAAATGCAGAAGGGGTACTTAAAAGATAATTTTACCTAGATTAACTAACTATATGAATATAAAATGAATGAATGAAGCAAAATTTGCTAGGCATTTACTATGTACCAACCTTTTAGGTAAGAGCTTAAAATATGCATTTTAGAAAGAGGCAGTCTATCATTAAAGCCCTTGTATTATAATTTGAGAGACAGCATCTATTTACATTTATATACATATATAGGCGTGTATTTTATGTATATATTTGTTTAAGTATATTTGTGTGTTTGTGTGTAGTAGCTAACAAGAGAATGTGTTCATTTCAAAAATTATAGGGATGGTGAGGAGAATAATTGGTCATTCTATTGAAAATCCTTTTCCTGTGTCAAAAGACAGATTTAATTATAGGTCTAAGAATAAGAGATAGAAAGGAGTAGGAGTAAGGCAAATACTTGGGCAATAGAAAACAGAGCAGCATATGTGATGATAAAGATGAATAAGCCTAGAAAGTTCAGATGTAAGTATTTTATAATTTCCCAAGCATGGTCTCTGAAACTCTGGTTTGGTAGGTAGAACATTAGCAGCAGCAACTACTGAAAATGGATAAGAAGATGAAGATGCGTGCATATAGAGGAATTCAGGAATGCAAATTATTAGGCAAATGAATATAAACCTTTTTGTCAGTAATAATTTTATCCTTTATGTCCAGGTCACTATGCCTCATCTGGTCCATAGGATCATTCAACACCAAAGATAGCAGCAATCTTCTTACTAAAAAAAAATAAGAAAGTCTAATCCTTTGACAGAAACAACTCTTATAGGTAAATTAAAAATAATCTAAAGAATAATAAGAAATAAAAATCAGCTACAAGAAGTTTTAAAAACAGTCTGCAAGGAAAGTTCTTGTGTTTTAAAAGTTCCATACCAATGTCCTAAAAAACTACTTTTATTCTTCTTTTGTTTTAAGGCCTCCTACCTGGATGTCAAATAAATCCACATGTGGAAAAAGTTAAGACCAACTGCCCCTGATTTTCATTATAACTTCTTCTGCTTGCTTCAGTCCCTCCTAATCTTGAAAGAGTGTGAGAGTTTAACTGATACCTTTTCTGTTTCACTAATACTTTGATTCATAACACTAATAAAATAGTTTTTTTTCAAGACAAATGGGGTTAAGTGGCTTGCCCAAGGCCACACAGCTACATAATTAATGAGTGTCTGAGACCAGATTTGAACCCAGGTACTCCTGACTCCAAGGCCGGTGCTTTATCCACTACGCCATCTAGCCGCCCCTAAAATAGTTTTTTAAAGGCAAATAATGAAAACTATCCTATTATCTCTATCACAGAGTTCTGGTAAAGAAAACCTCTTTCTAAAATGTAGAGAATTATGTACCCATAAACTTTTACCATCTCAACCTAATTTCCTTATATTTCTTCTATAGACCTAAAATAATAGGGCAGGAGAACCTAGCAGAATGTCTTTCAGTGATTAAATCAGATGAACATTTCATAATTCTATGACAGTAATGAACTTATGAAATTGCTTTGATTTTTTCCTTTCTTCTGAATTTTAGTTGTTATATCCACCCCCTCTAAATGTCAGGCTTTCTGTTAAGTTAGATCATCAAAAACACATCATATTTTTGTGTATTACATTAAGCCCATCATGTCTTGACACACTGAAGAAACAATAAATAAATTTAGTAGATATAGCTGGATACTAGCTCAATATTGGGAATGAAAACCCCTTAAAATTGAATAAAGTATCTATGAAAAGTGTTTATTTTTAAATGAAAATTGCTTTTATGTTCAGGTTAAAGCTATGCTTATGGTTATACAATAACACATCATGGACAAATGTCTGCCTTAGCTCCTTTGCTTATTTTGGGATTTTAAAAATGCATGTCATATAAATGTTCCTCTAAGGCAAGATGTGAATAAATCTTTAATAAATCCTTAGCCAAATTTCTAGTCAGAGTGACAAAGATTTTGCTACAAAAGTATCACTGATAAATTACATTAAAAATAAATAGAAACATTATTAAGTGATTTGCCTATTTTTTTCCTCTAGCTTTCCTGTTCATATTTGAATTTGCCTTGAATTAGGAAGCAATAAATCTTTAATGAAGCATGGATGAATATACTGATCACTTGAGAATTATTGACACATCAATATCCATAGGATGGTGTCTTATTAAACTATCACTGCTATTTTCTTAATAGGGTTTATACATTCAATATTAATAATAGATGAACATTTTTAATTCATCTCTGTTGTTACACCCTATTTGTACTCTTGCTGCAACATTATTAAAACCAGCCTTATAAAACTTATTTCTCAAGATGCATATGTTTAAGCATCACCAGGATTGAAAAATTAAGTTTCTATGTGCTTAAAATTCCTAATTTATTACAAATAAATAATTCATTTGTTAACAGCTAGACATAATATATTTTCTTACCCTGTTTTCCTCAAAGCGGGCCCAAAGAATAAAATACTCATCATTATCCAAAGTATACATATTGTTTATTAATCCCTTAGAAAGAAAAATTGCTCAACTTGCACACTGATATCCTATGAATTGCTAATCAATTTGACTTTCAGGACTGAAAAAAATTGCAAAAATAAGCTGTCAAGATTATGGCTTACCAATAGTAAGCCCATGATTTAGTTTTCATGTTTCACTGAAAATTTCATTTCTTAACCAAGGAAACAGAAGAAAGCATCTCTGGACTTATTAAATACACACACACACACACACACACACACACACACACACAAATATATAAATAAATATATATATATATATATGTATTCAGATAGAGATAGAGATAGAGAGAACAGTGCTTTACATATTATCAGTACTTAATAAGTGTTGAAATTAATGATCAGACAGGCTAAGATTAGAAAAGGGAAATTGTACAAGCAACCATCTCTCAAGATTATTATCACACAAAGAGTTCATAGGATAAGCATATATATTTACTTGTATATAAATATTTATAAGCATATGAGTGTGTGTATATATGTGTGTGTGTGTGTGTGTGTGTGTGTGTGTGTGTGTGTGTGTGTGTTTCTTTTATCCAACAGAAACCACCAAATGACAATCTCAAAAACATTATTTCTCTTTCCAACTAAGTTGATTAGACCAGTAAAGGTGTCATTGTTATGTTTGTTTTTAATGGAACAAGATAAATATAGGTTCTTTCTGTGACTTCAAAACAACTTTTTCAAAAGTACAATCTCCAAGAATTAACAAGTAATTATTTCTATTTATCACCAAACAACTTGACTTCTGACTTTAAAAATTAATATCACTGGAAGTTTATTTTAATGACACACTGACATCATTATCAAGATGAGATTTTTCCTTGGTCTTATTGTTTCAAAGAAATTTTTCTTCACTACTATTATGCCAATCAAAAACTAAAAAGCCATTATTATCTACTATTTATCAGGTACTGTACTATTTCCAGGGGATTCAAAGATAAAAACAAACCAAGAAAACATGAAAGAATATCATGAAAAATCAGTTTGTGTGTGCAAAATTCCAGCCATTATAAAATTAATTAAAATAATTAAAATTGACAGGATATATAAAACTAAATTAACTCAGTATTTTATGTTAAAATTCAAAGAAGAAAATCCACAGACTATCCTTGTTTTTAACTGTTAATATTTATAGTAGAATAATGTAAAAATGATCTATATTTACATTGTCAGCTAACTTCCTTATTATTGATGAGAGCCTAGAACCTGCCAGTAAAGGATTACAGTAAAGAAATGTGAACGACTGGCTTTTTACATGTGATGAAGATAGAGTTAAAATGGTTGACTAGAATATCATAACTGCGAAATGTCCACCAAAATCTCCCTTACAAAATTACAACCTAAATTATCAAATCATATAGTGAACAAAAAAAAAACCTAAAAAACAAAATCAGAATAAATCTTTAGGGGGAATGTAGCTGAATGGAACTAAAAATGTGTCTGCAGACACCAACATTGTTATTGTTGTTTCATACTTCATTCTTGAAAGGGATCATGACATCAGAGCTGTTATGACATGACATGCAAGTGAATTAGATTTAAAAGAGGGAGGACTGTGCAGGCACCAGTCTTACTTTCTCCTCCAGAGTAATCTTAGTTCAAAGACTAGATACTAATAGGGATAACTGGAGATGACCTAACATGCCTTTATAAGCTATTGGAAGGTCTTAGTTTGACTGAGGTTACATCTATTCAATGATTAAGTGAAATGAGAATAAAAAATTATAATTGGCTGAGAGCAAAGCATGGGCACAGCAGAAGTAACATTGAATATAGACCTTGGAAAGACTAATAGCAGCCAAAGGGCCAATAAGGTGACTGAGCACTATTCCAGATTCCAGGAGACATTCATGTTAGCATTGGGCATAGAATCTAGTGCTGATTGCCATCTCTGTAGCCTATTACCCAGTTTCCATTCACAATTTCATTAACAAGATGGGAACAGTAAGACTCATAAGGGGAGCCAGACCCCTATCTGAGTAAGGACCAAATACAGAGCAGGAGAGTAATGACTACACATGTTTTTTACTGATCCCAAATTATTTTGCCAAATTTACATAAATCGCACTAGTTTTCAATGTTCCTTTCTGTCCCCTAGTTTTTTTTTACTCACCATAGCTAAAAGTAAACTAGGATTATAATTATATTGTCTAATTTTCCTTTCTCTTATGGTTGTGTTACAGGTAAGTTCAATGAACCTGATGCTGTTCTTCTCTGATAAAGAATAACTTCTGGTCAAAGAGGTTGTGTCTCAGATCTGTAAGCTGAACTATAATTCATTTAAGGCTCCAAAAAAGTCTTTTAAATAGCAAACAAAAAAAGTAAAATACACTAGATTTTACTTTAAATTTAAAAACAAATTAATTGCTTTGCTTCTAATGAGTTCATCCTCATTTGGCCTATGACCAAATTATGTTTTGCTATCAATCCAATACCCTCTCACTAACTAAGTTACCCAAGACTTGACTTGTATAAGGAATTTTAAGGTGCTACAGTATGGTAGGAATTAATGCCACTGAAACAGGATAAAAGTAGAAAAACTTTCTCTCACATACTGACCAAAAAAAAGTAGATTTGGAATCAGAAAAACTGAGCTTGAATTTTTTAATCTTCTTTTTACTACCTGCATGATTCCTGGCTAATCACTTAATTTCTTTAGGCCTCAGTTTCCCTGTTGTAGAATGAGAAGATCAAACTAAATCATTATTATGATCTTCATAGCACTAATTATAAAATCATGTCATAGATTTGGAAGTGGAAAAGTTCTTAAAAATAATTTTCTCTGGATCCTCCCAGTCCCCTTTGCAGATAAACATCAGTTATAGATATCAGGGAAGTTACTCTTCTAAAATCATTCTATAGTCCTTTTCATTGACATATAGTGACAATTTACTACTTTTTATTAAAAAATTTCAATTTTATTGATTCAAGATTTGATGTGACTCCAAATCAAACCAAAACTTTCCCACTTTGAATTCTATCTGAAAATAAAAGAAAACAAACAACAGAAAATTTCCCTAAGCAACATAATCATAAAGAAGTTAGCAGACAGAAGTTTCTGATGACAACATTTAAAGGTAGTATAGACTTCAAAGAAATTAACTCCTGCTGTGTTTCAATTGTCTCACTAATTATTATTTTACCTTAACAGCAAAAGTTAATTTTCTCTTGAAGATGGACTTCCAATGAATCCATTGTTTGGTATAAATTTGGTTTCATAGTAGCATGTACAAGTTGTTGACTACTTTTCTTCTCTTCTTTCCTATGATTCGCCTGTCTTTTCTAATTATAAAAATGTTTTTATTTAAATCAGTCGAATGGTTTAATTTTTGTTGCTCCATTTTTTAAAATTTTTGGTTAAAAAGGAAATAGTAAGTAAATAGCAGTATAGTAAATATTTGAGCATTTGATTTCAGCTAGATTTCTTATTAGGAATATAAAATGTAGTCAAACAAAATTAATTTAGGTAGCTATGTGACATAATGGCTATCATGTGGGAATTAGAGTTAGAAAGCCTTAAGTTCAATTCTTACACATTTTCTAGCTAAGTGGTCCTAGGCAAGTCTAAGTTTCCTCATCTGAAAAAAGAGAGATAAATATGTTACTAACCTTACAAGTTTGTTATAAGGATTAAGTGAGATAATTATTTTTAAAAATGCCTTGCGGAGTTTGAAGCACTGAAAAACCACTATTATCATCATTATTTTCAAGTTCCAAAAGGCACAAAATGGTTATCTGTGAATAACCATATATAAGATTCAATCATTCCATTGTTGATAAGCCATTAGCAGTAATCCTTTTTTTGTGTTGAATATTTTCCCAGAATATCAAGGATGGGATCCAGTTTCAACATGATAACAAAATGCCCAAGCAATCAGGATGAAATTAACTGGGGAAAATGTTCATGTAATGCCTTTAGGTAATAGAAATATAGTTGAATGAATCGACCAATTATTGCATAAAAGATACCTGTCTTCACTGTATTTCAAGTGAAAAAGACCTGGAAAATGCCTTTATTCGCAAATTTAAGACGAAGCAACAGCTTGCTGCTTTGTCAAATCAACAACATTAAGCAAACAAAACTTAATGAGTCAGTCAATCATTAAACATTTATTAAGCATTTAATATGTGTTGGACTTTGTACTAAGAGCTGGGAATACAAGTAGTGGCAAAAGATAGTACCTAAAAGAAGTCGACAATCTAATTGGGGGTGGGGGCTTGCTACAGATAGGAAACAATTGAAAGAGGAACTCACTAAAATTTGAGGTGTTGGAGGTAGTTTTCTTTAGAGGGTGGGATTTTTGTTGGAATTTAGAAGAAACCAGGGAATAGAGGAGAGAGAGTCAGAGGGGAGAGCCAAAGGAATTGCCAAGACTTGGAACAACCATAGCACTATGCTATTCCTTTTTTCTTAAGCTTGTGTTCAATTAAATTTCCCAGGTCTTTTTCACTTGAAGTACAGTGAATTCAGGTCTCTTTCATTCAATAATTGATCAATTCATCCATTATGTTTTCATTACCTACTTCAAAGTAGGATTCACAGAATCATAGACTGCACAGTCTACCTATACCTAAATGAGAAATTTTTTACAACAAATCCAAAGTCATCCTGCCTTTACCTAAAGATTTTTTATGTTATGTGTGTGTTTGTATGAGTGCATAAAATCCATGAAAATACACTCCTAAATATTATCATTTCATATTTCATTCTGAATTAAGGGCAGATATTCCTAGCCTTGAGGGAGCATGCCACTTCAATCTCTTTTCCCTCTCATCAGTTAATTAATCCAATTTATAGTTAATACAAATTAGGTATGTTTAGCATGACTTCTGTCCCTCCTAGAAAAGCTTCTTCCTCATTCTAATTGACTTTGTTGCTCTTGTCTTCAAACTGATTTTCTTATAACCATTTTACTACTCCCTTTGGAATGACTTACATATTCTCTCCAAATTCTTATGTCATGTTGGGTGGTCCTGTGCCAGTGTCTTCCAAGCTGTACAATCAATTCTAATGTACAATCAATTCTAAAGTTTTTCAGTAACACCTTCAGGGTCTCAGTAATCCTTCTGATTCCTCTTGTGAGAGCTTGCACTATGTGAGTTCTCCATAAAATAGCTTTTATTTATTTATTTTTTTTGGCAAGCATACATCTGGCATTCTAACATGTCTAGGCTATCATAGTTGTGGTCGCTGGAGTGATGCTGAAATACTAGGCAGTTTAGCTCAAGAAAGGACTTCAGTATCTGGTATCTTCTCCAGTCAGGTGATCTGTTCCCCAAAGATATCATAATCATCGCAACTTAATTCTCTGAAATTTTCTATTTCTTTCAATAATCTTAAACTCACCTGGCCAGAAGGAACTAGATCATTAAATAATAATTATAAGTACTTGAACACTTGGCTCCAAAACTTATTATTCAGTGAACATTTAATTTAGTTCCTTTCCAATCTTTCCCCTCTTATGATCCATGGGATTGATAAAAAATTAATAATATTAATAACCAAAATGTATAGAGATATTCCCATTGTCTCTCACACATTTTTACCTACTTTGCACAACAACCCAATAAATTAGGTAACATAGGTATTATTCTACTCAAAATATTTGTAAAGAAACTGAGGCTCAGAAGAGCTACATTCGCAGAATTAGAAAGTACTGGGGGAGGGCAGAACCAAGATGGTGGTGTGAAGGCAGCATTACCCGGGAACTCCTACCCCCCAAACCTTCAAAAAAAAAAAACAAATAAATGAGGACTAACCAAAATTTAGAGGGACAGAATCCACAGAAAGACTGAGTGATACATTTTCCCAGTCCAAGATAACTTAGAAGTTTTGCCGGAAAGGTGTGTTTCACCAGGAAAGGGGGTTAGAAAAAAAGCCAGGGTGCACCCCATCCCAGTACAGTCCAGAGATCACCTGCAACGGCTTGAACAGGTGGTGAGGGAACTCTGCTGAACCAGAATGAGTCTGGAGTGAGGAGCACTGGCTGCAGATTCTGTAGCAAGAATCGGGAAAAAGCAGCCTGCACCCCCAGAGAGGTAAGGGAAGTCTGCAGGGATTTCTCTGCTGTTTGCCTACACTCAGATATGGCAGTTTGGGCTTCCATACTAAATAACCCAGTTGGATCCCTCCTTATAGCTCCAGGGCAGAGGGAAGTACTGGGCCATCTATATATCAAAGAACAGGCTAGAAAGCATAAGACCTTGGAGGAATAAAGGTCCCAGTGGGTGTCCCCCCCCCAAAAAAAAAGCAACAACCCCCAAAGTAAATTAGTTTTGGGCTGAGGAAATGAGTAAATAACAGAAAAAGATGAATCTGACCATAGAGAATTACTTTAAGAGACTTCTGGCCAAGATGGCAGAGAGAAGACAGGCACAGTTCTAAAGTCTCCTGATCTTTCCCCATCTATCATATGAAACAAACCTCTTAACAGAAATCCAACCCAAAAACCCAGAAAGAAAAGCCAGGAGAAAGAATATCTACCTCAGGATTTGTCTTGGGTGAGTCTGGGTGGGTGAGTCTGGGCTCAGAGGGCAGGTCAGGCCGAGATCAGCCAGATTAGTGGATGAATTGGAAACGGGGAGTCTGAAGGCCTGAGAGAAGGACCTGCTGCATCAGCAGTGGGGCTAGACCACAGGGGCTTGAGTCAACTAGGGAGCAGAGGCACTGGTGTTGGCACTGACCTTCTGGAGTTTGCCGACAGGGCTGTGGGGAGAGTTCCTGTGCAGGAGAGGTGCAGACACCATGCCTGGGCTCCTTGGGTCTAAGGAACTCTAAGTCCACACCTCCATTACAACTGAGGCTTCTTCCCAGAACAAACAATTGCAGATTAACATTGATTAAAGGCAAAAGGATTCAATAGCTTCAACCTCCCCCTTAAAGTTAAGGGAGAAGGCCTCAATCAAGGTCACAGACACTCCAGAGAGAGCAACCAGCACCTCCTACTGGCCAGCCAGAGAAATTTCACTCAGTGAGTAAAGCCTCTAGCTATCCCAACACCAAAGCCCTGTGAACCAGCCCCTCCCCAACTCAAGTTCTTAGCAAAATGAAGAAGGGTTAGAGAAAAGGTGGATCCATAGAAAAATTCTTGGAAGGAAAAGACCCTAACTCAGAGAGACCAGAGGAGAATATGATCTGGTCTCCAACACAGAAAGACTTCCTTGAAGAAATAAGGAAGGAGTTTAAAAATCAACTGGAAAATTTGGGAAAGACAATTAATACCTTGCAACAAGAGAATGGAAGATCAAAACACATACTCAGATGATGACAAAATTGAAGCTTCGGTATCCACAAACCTCCAAGAGAAATAGAAAATGGGCTCAGACTATGGATGAGCTCGAAAAAAAGACTTTGAAAAGCAATTAAGGGAGGTGGAGGAAAAATTGGGATGAGAAATGAGAGCCATGGAGAAAAGTCATGAAAACCTGATCAAAAGCTTGGTGAAAGATATACAAAAAAATACTGAAGAAAATAATGTTAAAAACCAGTTTAGAACTAAAGTAAAAAGCAAACCAAAGGGCAAATGAGGAGAAGAATGCCTTAAAAAGCAGAATTGGCCAGCTGGCAAAGGAGATAAAAAAGTTCTCTGAAGAAAATAATTCCTTCAACTGTAGAATGGAACTAAAGGAAGCTCATGACTTGGCAAAAAATATGGAAGAAATAAAATTCTTCCAAAAAAGTCAAAAATTAGAAGAAAATGTGAAACATCTCACTGGCAAAACAACTGACCTTGAAAACAAAACCAGAATAAATAATTTAAAAATTATTGGGCTATCTGAAAGCTATGACCAAGAGAAGAGACTAGATTTCATTTTTCAAGAAATAATACAGCAAAATTACCCTGAGATCCGAGAAGCTGAGGGTAAAATGGAAATCAGGAGAATTCACTGGTCAACTCCTGCAAGAGATCCCAAAAGAGAAACTTCCAGGAATATTATAGCCAAATTCCAAAACTCCCAAATCAAAGAGAAAATTCTAAAAGCTGCCAGAAACAAGCAATCCAATTACTGAAGCTCCATAGTCAGGATTACACAGCATCTGGCAGCATCTACATTAAGGGCTCCTAGGGATTAGAATATGATATTCCAGAAGGGAAAAGATCTTGGTTTACAACCAAGAATCAACTAACTAGCAAAACTGAACATCTTCTTTCAGGGGAAAAGATGGACTTTCACTGAAACAGGGGACTTTCAAATTTTCCTATTGAGATAACTAGAGCTGAACAGATAGTTTGATCTCCAAGTGCTGAATTCTGGTGAACCATAGAGGGAGTGAAAGAGAGGGACTAAGAGGAACTTAATATTGTTGAACTGTTTGTATTCCTGCATGGGAAGAAGATTTTGATAACTCATATGAACTTTCTCATTTATAAGAGCTTTTAGAAGGAGCATATATAGACAGGGAACAGGAAGGAGTGGAATATCATAGTATGATGTGAAAAAGGGATGGAGTCAGTGGGTGATGGGAGAAAGTACTGGGAGGAAGGAAAAGGAGATGATGAAGAAGAAGCTGAGAGATTTCACATAAGAGTCAAGAAAAAGCTTTTTCAATGACATGGAGCGGGGGGAAGGCAGCGGGGGAGAATAAGTGAGCCTTCATTGTCATCAGAAATGGCTCAGGGAGGAAGTGACATACACACTTAATAGGGTGAGGAAATCTGTCTTGCCCTGGAGAAGGATGAGAGGAAAGGGATGGGATGAGGCGGGGTGGAGGAAGGGAAGGGGGGAATAGGTGATAGAAGAGAGGGAAGATTGAGGGAGAAGATACTCAGCTTCAATACACTTTTGGACAGGGCCAGGATGAAAGGAGAAAGAGAATAGAATAAAGAGAGTGGAGAGAAATAGAGTAGAGGTACAGCTAGTAATAGCAACTGTGGGAAAAATATTGAAGCAACTTCTCTGGTGGACTTATGATAAAGAAAGAGACAGAGCCATTGGCATCTGAACACAGACTGAAATACGATTTTTTTTCTCTGTCTGTGAGGTTTCTCATCTTTTTGGGGGGGAGGGGGCTTATGTTTATTCTTATGTTTACTTTTATAACACATTCAATTTACATCAATGTATGGCATGGAAACAATGTAGAGACTATCGGACAGCCTTCTGGGGGCAGGGAAGGGGGGGAAATTGTAGAAATGAGAGCCTTGAAAAAATGACGGGTACATATTACTATTGTATATGACTGGAAAACAAATAAAATGTTAAAAAAATTTTAAAAAAAGAAAGTATTGGAAACAAGATTCAAATTCAAGTTTCTCTGTTTCAATAAAGTACTTATTCCACTGTCGCATGATATTTTTCTGCTTTACTTTCAATATTGACATTGAGGGGCACACTAACAACTTATCTACTGAACTCTAGTGGCTTCTTTGTCCATCATAATTTAATGTCACAAAAGTATTATCATATCTTATCACAAGCATTATCTCCTGAGCCATAAATTTGAAACTTCACATTTTACTAATGTTACAATTGAAATGAAGGTAAACTAAGGTTTAAAAAAAGGAAACTTTTAATAGATTCATTGTATTGGCAAGACTAGCAGTTAATAAAAGGAGTTTTTAGTTCATCAAGCAAGCCAAATAAAACCCCAATAAGACTCATTTTATGTTTAAGATCAACAGGAGGAGGATCCAAAAACATAGAGGTAATATCATAAATGGGGAAAAACAGTAAAGTCCTAGGCATCTTAGGTGTGGGAGGATAATATCATTGGTTGAAAATTTGGAATGTAAGACTAGCCACAACTGCTCCTTCCATTTTGCTACTTGAAAAGCTCATTGATGGTAACTGCCTACATGGTTAGTTAGTGTTACAGTGATAGTCGATCTTACTTTCTTTAAGGATAATTAGTTTTGCAAAGGAATAGACTCCCTAGTATCCACCTATGTTCTATAAGGATATCAGAATTTGCTTGACACAAGAATAGAATAGGAGTTAGCAGGAAATCTGAACTTTCAAACTTAACTCAGAGCTCAGTGAAATGTGATTGAGTTTATGAAGACTTGGGTTACTTCATAAACTCAATAGTGATATAAAATGAAATCACTTACAGAATAGAAAAAATTTATTTTCTCAATTTTCACCGTCTACAACATTCTCACTCTATTATTCATTCTTGAACCTTATCATGGACTTTATTTTCTTGAGCTGTTTTTATTTATTTATCATACAACTCTGACATGGCCTTTTAGCAAAATCTTGATCTTATGGTCTCCCTAAAATCCCTTGTCCTATTAAAATTTTTAGAACTCTCATTCTGCTAATCCTTATCCTTCAGCAATATCTATTCATTATTCATACATATACACAGTTATATCAAACGATCTAGCTCCATATTTCACTGAGAAAATTGAAGGACTTTTGGTAATCCCTTTCAATTTAGTGACTTAATTTCTCAAAATCCTCAGTAGCATTATCTATTCCTCCTTCTCTATGACAATGGGATTAATGGTATTCTAATTCCCCACTCAGGATAATAAATCTAATTACATTCTTGAATTTCACCTGCTTCTTCCACAACCTTATACCAGCAATCATACTTTCTCTAAAATGAACAGTGTTTCCTTAATTCTTTGCATTATTTAACTCCAATCTCATTTCTCACCTCCTTTTCAAAGATCAAATGAAAAAAATATTGACTGTATTTAAATTTTTCACTACTTATTTATTCCTCAGTTGCTTAAAATCTGACTTCTTTCCCAGTGTTCTAAGGCAACTGCTCTCCTACAAACTTCCTGAGAACATGGCCTTTCTTTGATCTTCTTTCCAAAGTTTAGTTATAAATCATTCACTTTCTACCATTTACTTTTAATTTCATGGGTGACAGATGGTTACATCACTATTGTCTCTTACCTACCTAATTTGACCTTCCTTTGTCTTTTTCAGTTGGTCACTGAAATTTCACAAATTCTTTTGTGTTCTGTGCATGATTCCCTTCACTTCTTTCTTTTTTTACTTTTGTTTTACTTTCTTCTTTTTTAATTGGCAATTTCATTCACTCCCATGACTTCATCTGATATAGGTAAGAAGATGCTAAGTCCCTCTCTTTCTGATACTATTCTCCTTCCTGAGTTTCATCTTTGAATGTCCTAATTTGAACCATACATTATTGCCTTCAAGTTCCACTAATACTTGAAGTTCAATGTATTTGAGTAAAAGATCATTCACCAGATTTATTTTCTTGATAATCTTTATACTTGGGCAGCTAGGCTACACAATGACTAGAGAAGGAGAAGTGAATTCAGTAAAGCATGAGTTCAAATTCAGTCTTAGATATTAAATAATGTAGGTATGAAGGTATAAATGAAGGTATAAACCTTCCTTGAAAATAACTTACCCCTGTCTACTTGTTTCCTCATCTGTAAAACGGAGATAACAGCGCCACCCACTTGCCTTTCAAAAACTTTGAAAACTGATTGTATGAAGTGGAGTTGAATGAAAAGTTAATAATGATTCCAAGGTAAACCTGGTAGATCGAAAGGTTGTGCGCCTGGTAAAGACAAGGAAGCTAAGTAAAAAAGAGGGACTGAAGGGAATAGAATGAGTTCTGTGTTGAATATATTTAGTATTAAATGTTTATAGGACATCCAGTTCGAAATATGCAATAGTCAGCTGTGTATGGAGGACTAGAATTCAAGAGAAGCAGTCCAAAGTATCCTTCTCATTATTTCTATGAATTCCTAGACTTCATTGGGATCTCATCATCCTTCGTGATGATCTCAACCATGAAACATTTCCCACTCAGCTGCATTTCTCTTTCAACTGCATTTCTCTTTCAGCTGTATTTCTTTTTCAGTTGCATTTCTCTTTCAGCTGCATTTCATCTTTCAATTTATTTGATGTGCTGATTTGCCTAAAATGATCATAAACCTCTTCAGTGTAAGTTCTGTCTGTTGCTTTTCTTTCCATCCCCAGAGCTGAGAGCAGTTGGTACTTCTAATATATGCTGATTGTTTGGTTGAACTGAATTGGAATTAAATTGCAGACTTAACCATTTTTCTCAATTTGCAAAGTGCCTGAATTCAATTCAGTATGTAGAAGAAATATTTGATAGAGTAGTTCCAAAAGAAAAGTAGTGGAGGTCCTTAGTATTGGAAGTTTTCAAAGCTTGATGAGGTCTGATGTTCCTCCACACAAAGATTCCAATTTTATATGTATCACATTCATTCATTCATAAGCATATGTGACTTGTGTTTTTTAACTAATTTAGTGGACTCTAGTATTTTCTCACAGGATGATACTGCCACTGTGCCAGTCCCAGAAAAGTAGTTGTCTACCCTGCTCTTAAATATCTCATGTGAATCATGCCTCGCTTCTATTACTTATTTCTATACAGAATTGCATTAACATCTGGTGCTACTGAACTTGTATTATTTATCAAGCACACATGTAGAGGTTTTATGTTTGTAGCTTGTTCCACAATCACATTTTTTAGTCATTCCCCATAAGACTGTACAATAGGCCAGTCTATAAATTAGGAATACTGCCAGAGATTCCAGTGTCTGAAAGAAATGAGTGGGGCTGATTTTACATGGAGGAAGAATAGGTGGCTGCCTACTCAATCTATGTACTATGAAGAAAAATAAAAGGATTGCCTATTTAAATATATATTTTTGACCAGCGTGCAATGGTACTTGTAATAAGTCCTACAATGAAATATTGCACATGCTATCACATCTCAAAATATTTGTTGGTTTTGCCAACTCTTTCTAAACTATGGTTTCAAATGAAAATGTATTGGTAAGGAAAGCAAAAAAAGATTAAATTTGTAAATTTATTAAATGTAAAAAAAGTGTTTTAAAAAATCCTGCCATTAAAGACATTTCTTTAGGCAAAAGCATTGTGTATTCACTGGTTGTATTTCTAGTTCTCTTTTAATTTTCCATAGAAAGATCAAGACAGGGAAGGGAAGAGGGAATACTAAAAAGAGATAGATTACAGGAGTCTGATGTCCAGGATTTCAGAGAAAGATGTGACAAATTATTAGAGAAACAATGCAGAAAATGGGATGTTGAATTTAAAGAAAAGAAGCAAAAATACCTCAGTTGATTAGTCAGCAGAGACAAAGGGACATAGGAAGCAACTGATAGACTTGTATCTCCCTGAATGCAAATTCAGCACTCTTTCCATTACGTCATTTTTGACCTTTAGTATCTCAGTGGCTTTAGGTTAACAATACTATTCAGAAGAGACATGATAACAAAGGAGGATGTGTGGTATGCTCTTTTGTAGGATTAGATGTATTAGTACTTTGAAAAGACAATTTAAAATCCATTATTTTGAGATATTAAGCAATGTGACATAAAACACCTCCAAAATTTTCCTTTTTTCTCTCTTCTGATAAATACAAATGAATAGTAAAGCCTCTTGGGATTTAGTCAAAGATAATAAATCTCCCATAATATAATTTTAGAATCTATGAAATTTGATGGGTAAAAAAATTTTGAATGGGAGGGGAGGTAGGAGGATGACTTCACTACCCCAATTAAATCATACTTATATAGATTATTAACATTATTTTGAAGTCAAGATCTGTAGATAACCATTTTGTGTGTATATAGGTATGGATTTTCAACCTAGAATGGAAGTCCTTTGAGGATTTGGACATCTTGGGAGTTAATCTTCATCTTATACCTCAAGCCCAAGGTATAAAAATCATAACCATGAAAACAGAAAATTGTTTTTGATATAATTCAAAGTTAATTTGGTTTTTGACTTTCAAAATTTTTACATCTTTAGGTTTTCACAGAAAATAAATAGGAAGTTGTTCTATCTCAGTAACCTGTTTCTGTGAAGTCATTCCTGCCAATTTTGAAAGGATCAGTCAGAGAACTTTCATCACGAATGACAACGTGCTCAGTGTAAATAAATTGATGAAGCACAATAAATTAGTGAGGTTCTTCATATTTCATCATTTGCTATGTAAATTCAGTTATAACTTCAAAGTTAATACATACAGAGATCATTATTTAAATGTAATGTGTCAATCGAAATGACTGATCGTAGGTCAAAGCAATGGTTTATCAGTATTTCATTACTATAGAGCAGTCTTCATATATCTAAATTATAGATACTATATATTATAATTGCTAAATTTCCCAAAAGGTAATAGATGATTTTATAGCCTATAGAAAAGAATATGAGATGATTAGTAGTGAGGAGAATAAGGGTAGTATCATTGAATCATTTTATGCATAAAACTATGCATATCCTGTGTGGAGACTAACTTGAGGTGGTCAGTTCTAAAATAGCCCAGTTTCTAGCTTCTGTTCTGCCATTATCTGACTTAATAAAATCCAAATTCTCTATCACTGTGTCAATTCTTCAGCAGCCTGATACTATAAGAATAGCTCATTCTCATCTACCTCATAGAGATAGCATAAGAAATATTATGATGATGAATTCTGTGAAATACTTTCTAATCCTTATCATTATCACTGTTTACTTTTAATAACAATTTAAAGCAGCCTCTGGGACAATATAGAAAGTATAATGTCAAGTCAGATTCACAACCTTCCTTATCTACCTAAATCTTTAAATTTATTAAAATTTTATTTAATATTAAGTTAGAGTAAGACTTGGTAGGAAGAAATCACTTTCCTATATCCTCATATGAAATCTGCAAGTGCTGAAAATCTATGGTACTTCTTAGGATATGAAAATTAATAGACAAAAGTGATGTTAGAAATAAGATAAACTATCCCCTATTTTTATAGCAAAAAATATATGCCTTTGTACTGAGGTTTTCACTAAGACCCAAGCAGACCATCAATAATAATGATAATAATAATATCTTTATTATGAAACATTTTATTTCAAATGAGGGAAGGCATTGATTTAAAATCAATTAATCAACATTTATTAAGTATACTCTGTACTAGTTAATGTACTGGAGACTAGGTATTGGATGCTAGGTACTGGAGACAGAAGGATAAAAGATAAGATAATCAAAACTTTCTAGAAGTTTTCATTTTATTTTTTTTAGGTCTTTGCAAGGCAAATGGGGTTAACATGGCTTGCCCAAGGCCACACAACTAGGTAATTATTAAAAGTCTGTGGCCAGATTTGAACTCAGTTACTCCTCACTCCAGGGCCAGTGATCTATCCATTGTGCCACCTAGCTGCCCCTAGTAGTTTTCATTTTAGAGGGACTATATCTATACATCTTAATATTTATAAAGTAAATATAAATTAATACATTTCAGATACTACATTACACATTATTACAAATGTATATTGTTGAACACTAATTAACATTGTTAAAAGTGGTCATATTTGGTTAAAGTTTAAATTGTGCATAGCACTTTCTTTCATATACAATCTGAATTTTGTCATCTAAATATAATCATCTTAATTTTACAGGTGAGGAAATAGACTCTCTGATAAGTTTTCACTTGCCCATTACCATATAACTGCAAAGCACTGGAAATAGGATTTGTGTATGACTTTTGAATCTTTTGATCATTTCAAGGTAAAGTCATCAACCTTTAGGATATTCTATTCTTACAGAAATTTCTTTTGAAAACATTAAGGAGTCGAGGACTATTTTTTTTAAATAGACTCCTTTGTAGGTAATAAACAAATTATTCATCTGGATGGATCAAACCAGATATCAGATTTTAAATCAGGTTTTTAAATGTTCAAATCAAATCATTGAGTTTTAGACAATAACAAAAATGATTATTCAAGTCATAACCTCTTATGTCAATGTTTTTGACTGATTTCCTCCTGATGTTTAGTATTGCTTCATAATGTTTAAGAAGCAGAAGACTTAAGAAGAAATATTTATTTTCTATCTTTAAACAAAAGCACACATAACTAAGCCTTCTGTGTGAATAGCTGAAATTCATCAATGCTTGTCATCTGAAGCTCAATAAAAAAGCACATTAAGTCCATCAACAATCCACATCTGCAAATCAGCAGATTGTGCTGAGTTCATAATTCAAATATTCACTATTCCTTTCAATAGCATTTTTGCAAGCATTACAATGACTTCATTCAAATGTCTCCTTCTTAGTTAATATGTGATGCTAAAGAAATATTTTGCTTTCATAGTGTCATCCTTGTTTCTGAAAACAATAAGCATTGAGAATAAGGTAGTGATGATACAGGTGGAAAGCTGGAAATACCTTGCCTAGTGATAATACTTTCCCTTATTTCCTAATATCTTTCACTCTGGCTCTAACTCAGAAAATAACAATTAAATATTTCAGAATCTGAACTTTCCCTGATTCCCCCCCCCCAAGCATGATATGGATTCTTTATAGCTTCTGCTTGAATTTATGTTCAAAAAAGTATCTCAAACTTCAAAATTTAGCATGACTAGTGATATGCTTTCTTTAAAAATCATTGACCAAAGACTAGAGTTAGGCACTATCTCTGTAATCTGACCAAAAATTAAAAAAAAAAAATGTGAAAACAGAAATGGTTTGAACCAAATTGCCAGTGTCTTTTCTTTTTTCTTTTTTCTTTTTTTTTTTTGGTTTTTGCAAGGCAAATGGGGTTAAGTGGCTTGCCCAAGGCCACACAGCTAGGTAATTATTAAGTGTCTGAGACTGGATTTGATCCCAGGTACTCCTGACTCCAAGGCTGGTGCTTTAGCCACTATGCCACTATGCCACCCCAACCAGTGTCTTTTCAAAAATTAAATCTTATGATTCCTACCCCCTAAAGCTATTAACTGTCAGAACTTCAAATCATATATATTTATAAATGAACTTCACATCATATATATATATATTTATAAATATGTTTCATCATATATATTATAAATGCATTTATATAATGCATATGTATACATTATAAATATTTGATTGGTGTGTGTCATTTATTCTCTAACATGTGTCATAACTCCTTTATTACTCAATCATCTCAATAAGATTTATTAAGGACTTACTATATACATGGCAGCTACTGTTCAATATTAGGAATATTAGGAATACAAAGAAAGGCAAAAAAAAACAGCCCCTCTTCCCAAGGAGATAACAGTGTAACTGAGGAGGCAATATTTAAACAACTTGTACAAACAGGATATAGACAGGGCAAAGTGAAAATAATTTAAATGAAATCATTAAAGGAATGAAACAAAAAAGGAATTTTGCAGAAGACAGTTAATTAGCTGAGACTGGAAAGAAGTCAGAAAAATTAGGAAGCAAAGATGTGGATAATCACTGAAAAATGTATGGAGTTGGTTGATGATGAAGTCTGATGCAAGGCACAGTAAGTAATCTAGTGTTACTGGATTATAGATTATATAAAGGGAGTAAAGTGAAGACAGAAAAAGGTAGAAAAAATATGTGGGTTTTTTTAGGCAATGGGGTTTTAAAAGTCAGATGATTTTTTCCCTAGAGGTAATAGGGAAGCCTCTAGAGTTTACTGAATTGGAAGTGTGAGGTATCATATGGTAAGACCTGCACTTTGGAAAATATTGATTTGACAGCTATTGGTGATTGGTCTTAAGTAGGGAAAGCCTACAGGGAGGAAAACTAATCAAAAAGGAATATTTGTAGACAGTAGAGTAGCCACCAGTACACAGGGGAAAAAATGATGACAAGAAAGTAGAGATGATAAGGGAAACTCTCTTCAGAAGAGAGAACAGATTATGAATCACTTGATCATATGAATACATTTTCCTTGATGAGATAAAATTTCATCGTATTAGAAAGGAATTAAGAGGATACCTTAGAAGGCATCTGAGTATTATGGAATGAGGAGGAGGTGAGGAGAGTGAGTTTTAGATTATGACCTCAATTTATCCATAAAGCATAAGGTAAAGTTTTTACCTGAGTGGATAGAAGGAGGGAGAGTCATGGATGATTTGTAAAGGGATGGAATGATGATTTGGAAATGGAACTGTGGTGAGTGGGATAGTGAATCAACAAGAAACAAATAGATTAATTGCTGCAGTGAAAGCCTATTTGAAATCATATAATTTAGTAGGAGACTCAGTCAATATGATTTCACTATTTTCTCCTGTTTAGTTAGGAACCCAGAGATTAGGATTAAAGGCAATAAGAGTAATCCAGTTCCAGCACTTCAAAGGAAACTACTGGTGGAGAAAGGAATTTGAAAGAAGAGACAGAGAAGTTGAACTGGTTGATTCATCGTAGTGTCAAAATGTAGAAAAGAAGAAAGTGTAATCAGTAATAGAAATGATGACCTAGGAAAGAACTGAAGGATGAAAGGAAGTAGTAACTCAAAATTAGGTCAAAGAATAGGTAAAAAAAATAAAATCATAAAAAGTCAAAATAATTCAATAATATTTATCATATTATAAGTATTCAAATTAGTAAACATATATAATGACTAGCCTAACTTGTAGAAAGTAACATTTGTCTGTAATACATTAAAAAAGCAATTACTTATTAAAATGAATTATACAAGTTAAACAAAATTGGTAGATATAAATTCCTAGCCTATAGTGTTTTCATAGTCTTACTGTAAAATATTTTGTGCATTTTTCATTCCTTTTTAGGTTCTTTTACTTGTATTTAATTAATTCTCTAAAGAAATTCTACTCATTTTAAACATATTTTGTATTTTTACTGAAGATGTTGATTGTCTCAATTTGTTTTATTTTGCTGATTCTTTGAGATTGGCTTGCTTTCTACAAAAAAAGGAATAGTTATGTTTCATATTTGCCTATGTTCATGTCTTTAACCTACTTCTCTCATTTCTATAGCTAGCATTTCTTTGTATATAGATAGATATAGGTATACACACATTTGTATATAAAGATATATGCTAAATGTGCAGCTCAGTGGCAGAGTGGACAGGATACTGGCCGTGGAATCATGAGGATGGGAATTCGATTCCAGCCTCAGACATTTGACTGACACTTACTTAGCTGTGTGATCTTGGGCAAATCACTTAATCCTGATTGCCTTGCATCCAGGGTCATCTCTAGTAATCCTGATTTATATCTTACCACTGGACCCAGATGACTCTGGGAAAGAAAGTGAGACTGGTGATAGCACAGCACCCCCTCAATAAAATACAGTTTATTTGTTTGTCATGGCATCACCTCCTTTAATATCATAGTATTCTTTGAAAATGAAGAACAAACATCACATACAAATTACATAAATATACATTCACACATAAAATTGTTCACTAAAATTGATTTTAAAATTTTCTATAAATAGCAGGAAAAGGTGCATATATGGAAAGATTAAAGTTTGATATGAAAGCAAACTAACACAGCGATAGAGTACTAGTGTCCAAAGTACTAGGTCTGGAGCAAAAATTGTCTGAATTCAAATATTATCACAGTCACTTAAATAGTCATGGTAAGGCGGGAAAGTCATACAGCCTTTACTTCAATTTTCTCATCTGTAGAATGAAGACAATAATTGCACCTAACTCCTAGGGTTATTGTGAAAATTAAATGACACAATAACTGTAAAGTGTTTAGAACAACTCATGGCAAATAGTAATTAATACATAGCAATTATTTTATTTATTTTCTGTAACAATGAAAGCAGGAACTCCCCCTCCCAAATATTCTGGTTTATTAATAAAATATTTATCAATAAAAAGTAGCCATGCATTTGTTTTAATATGATTGATTTAGTCAGCTTTGCATGCATAATATAATAATTAACTAATACTTTATAAAGTGTTATTGTATTTTTGCCAAAATTATATTTTTAAACCAAGATTTACTATTGAAGCTATTCTCCAGTTTGTTTGTTTAATCCTTAAGCCATTTTCTTTCATCAATTTTTGAAAATATTTTAGCATCATATAAATAGTTCTTTTAAAGTTTGATAAAATTCACTTCTATATCTCTATAATCTAGTTTATTATTTCAATCTAGTAGAAATGTTTTTGTAATTTGATTCTCCCAACTCCTTTTTATCAAGCACATAAAATTTTAAAACTAGTCTTATCAAAAAATTAACTTACAGTTCAATCCTTTCTGTAGACTATTTATTTTTGATTTATCTATTTCTTATCTAATTTTCACAATTTCCCATTTTGTTCTTATTTTGATTTGTTTTACTTTACTTTCCAATTTTTAAACTGGTAGTTCATCAGTCTTCTTTTCTTTTAAGCTGTTAATGTTTTCAGTGATAAAAATTTTATCTAAAGACTTTCTGGCATGTTGAAAAATAATTATAATTGTTTTTATAGAATTATTAAATATAATTCTAGGAATTGTTTTTTGTCATCTGTTTTTAAAATATCATTTCAAATTCTCCATTTTGGTCTGTATATTTTGCATTTCTATAGCATAATGATTATAATTTTGATTTTATTACCCTCCGGAAAATGTGTGATATTTATATATTTTAGGTATATTCATAACTTATTTTTGTATTTATCACCCAGTTTTTAATTGTATCATTAATGAGGAGAAATGATCACAACATGCTTTTATGTCTCATTTATAAGATGTCATAAGTTTTTAACATTTAATTTCTTTAATATTTTGTTTGTTATATATTTATCTTTCTTTATTTTTGTTAAATCTGTCCAGATTTCAGAAAGGAATGCTTTTTTAAATTTTTTTCCCAATTTCATACAAAGAAAGCTTTTGACATTCATCCTTTTGTAAGTTTTTGAGTTCCATATTTTTCTACCACCCTCTCTTCCCTCTCCATATCCATAGCAGTGAGCAATCTGATACAAGGTGTACATATACAATCATGTTTAACATATTTCCATATTTGTCATGCTATGAAAGAATTGGAGCTAAGGGTGAAAAAACAATAAGAAATAAGAAACATATATGAAATTTTAAAAAGTGAGCATAATAAACTTTGCTCTGGATTCAAATTCCTTAGATTTTCCCCTGGATATAGATGACAATTTCCATAATAGCTCTCTCAGATTTGACCTTGATCACTGAAATTCTAGAAGAATCTTTGTCCATAACAGTTAATCATCTCACCACATTCCTATTAAAGTATACAAATCTCTCCTTGTTCTACTCTCTTCACTGAACAGCACTTCATTCAAGTCTTTCCAGTCTTTTCTGAAGTTGAGTTTCTCATGATTTCCTACAGAATAATATTAACCACATTTGTATACCATATCTTGTTTAGTAATTTCCAAATTAATGGTGATCTCCTCAATTTGCAATTCTTTGTCAGAATAAAAAGAGGTGCTATAAATATTTTTATGATCTTTTCAGAATAAAGACCTAGTAGTGATATTGCTGGATCAAAGGGTATGCAATTGTATTTCACTTTGGGCAGAATTAAAAATTGCTCTCCAGAGTAATGTAGAGCATTTTTTTCATCTGACTATAGATAGTTTAATTTTTTCATCTGAAAACTGCCTGTTCATATTCTTTGACAATTTATAGATTAGAGAATGACTTCTACTTTTTAAAATGTGTTTCAGTTCTCTATATAGTTTAGAAATGAGTCTTATATCAGAAATTGTGAAAATTGTTTTCCAATTTCTCCTTTACTTTTAGGCTGTCTTTCAGATTATCCCTTATTCTGCTAATTAACTCATGGCATCACCTTTTACATCTTAATCCTGTATATTAGTATAGAGTATAAGATATTGACTTATGGCTAGGTTTTGGCATACAATTTTCTATTTTCCCATCAATTTTTATCAAATAATGAGTTCTCATTCCAGCACCATATTGGTAACATAGAATGAATTTGTCAAAATTTCTTCAGCTATTTTTCAAATTGTTTTTTATTTAAATAATGATATAATTAGTATTATTATTGATTATTTATTATTATATTTACATTTATTTATATTATATTATTTATATTGTGTTTTATTATTTATATTTTATATTTACTATTATAATTTTTATTACTTAAATGTCTGATAGAATTGACTTATAAATCCATCTGGCTCTGTAAATATTTTTCATGGGGAGTCTGTTGATAGCTTGTTCAGTTTCTATTTCTAAAATCTGATTATCCAAATATTTTATTTTCTCTTATGCTAATATGGATATTTTATATTTTTGGAAATATTCATCATGTCAATTAAATTGTCAGTTTTATTGACATGCAGTAGAGCAAAATAGGTCTAAATTATTACTTTAATTTTCTCCTTATTTATGGAGCTTACCTTTTTTCATTTTTGATATTGTTAATTTTATACCTTTCTTTTTTAATCAGATTAACCAAAGTTTTATTTGTTTCTTCCATCAAAAACAATTCTTACTTTTATTCACTAGTTAGTCATTTTTTACTTTCAACTTTACTAATTTCTCCTTTGATTTTTCAGAATTTCTAACTTGATATTTAATTGAAAATTTTCAATTTGTTCATTTTTTTGGCTTTTTTTAGGTGCATGCTCAATTAATGGATCGCTTATCTTTTGTTATTCAGATGTATTGCTAATAACTGTTTTGCATGAATTCCACAAGTTTTGATATATTTCATCATTATACTTTTTGTTGACGAAATTGTTGATTTTTATAATTTGGTGTTTAATCCACATTCATTCTTCAAATTTAGGTTCTTTAGGTTCCAACTAATTTTTAATTTATCTTTCTTTGGCTCTTTACCATGTCACTGTTATTGCATCATGATCTGAAAATATTTCTGCCTTTCTGTATTTGATTATGAGCTTTTAATATCATAAAATACATGATGAGCTTTTGTGAATGCGCAATCTTCCTTAGAAGTAAGCATATTCCTTTCTATGCCCAATCGGTTTTTTAAGACATCATTCATATCTAACTGAAGTTCTATTCACGTTCTTTACTTCCCTCTTGTATAATTTGTGATTATATTTATCTGACTCTGAAAGAGGGAAATTGAGGTTTTCCCCACTAATAAAGTTTGGCTGTTTTACTTTAAACTTAGAATTTGGAGAATATCATTTTGTCAGACAGAGTACATGGCCATGAGGAGTTCATCCTGAGAGTCATGAGACCAGGGACAACAGGAATGTCCATACCAGACTGCTATGAACTCAGGAAGGAACTCTGGCCCTTCTCTATGTTTGTTCTCTGCCTTTCATCCTTATCTTGTTGAAGATTCTCAGGAAGGAGCTTTGGTCCTTATCTCTCTGCCTTTCATCCGCATCCTGTTTAAGCCAGGATATACACCTTTTGTGGCATGCCTATTACTCTTTCACAGTGCCTGGAGATGAGGAATGCTGATAATGGGGGACTAGGCTTATATGTACCCTTACTCAACTATGTGAGTTAGAGATGTAGAGATGTAGGGATGTAGAGAAGTAGTGTCCTGTTAATAAAACCTGTTACGCATCTTTCCTGGTTGAACTCTCATTATTGAATACACAGGTCGTGTCCGGCACCACGAAGACCTTGGAACAAAGGTATGACCCAGCTGCCCAAAAGGAAAAGTCAAAGGACTTTTCATCATTTGGAGCATAATCTCTAATACTGATATTACTTCATTGTCTAAGATACTTTTTAGAAACTTATACTTTCCTTATAACTTTCAATTATATCTATTTTTTTTTTTTACTTTTTGCTTTTTCTGAGATCAGGATTGTTAACCCTTGGATTATTTTTTTAACTGAAACAATACATTCTTTCCCAGCCTTTTATCTATTCCCTGTGGTAATTTCTTTCTTCAAATGTGTTTCTTCTTAACATTTTGTAGATTTCAGGTTTTTAATGAACTGTGCTATCTGCTTCCATTTTATGGGCGAGTTTATTCCATTTACATTCACATTTATAATTATTAACTTTATTTCTTTCCATCCTATTTTCCCTCATCTGTATTTGCTCATTTCTTTTACTTAATCTATTCTCACCAACATTTTGTTTCTGACTGCCACCTCTCTCAATCAATCCTCCCTTCTATCATAATATTCCCATTTCTTTTCCCTTTTTTCCTTTTGCTTTCTCCTCCATTCTGCCTCACATATATCATTCTCTCCTTGCCCTTTATTCCCCACCCCCAACTCCCCTGTAAGGTAGGATAAATTTCTAAGCCCAATTTGGAATGTATGTTATTCCCTTTTTTAGCCAAATCTATTAAGAGGTGCTTATGATCTCCCTTTATTCCCTCTACTGTAATAGGTACTCTGAGTATTTTCATGTATTATTTATCCTCTTATTCCTTTGCCTTCTTCTACCAATATAATCCTTCTTTATATGCTTAATTGTTTTATACCCATAACTTCTAACTAATTACATTCCCTTCAATTGTCCTAATAAATGTAGAATTCTCAAAGTTTATAAGTACCTTTACATCATAATCAGTTTATACCAATACCATCTAATTGTTCTTTCTCTTTTCAACTGTCCTATTAGAAATATAATTCTCAATAGTTAAAAGTATCCTCACATCATAGTCAATTTAGACACACCCTAAGTATATAATCCTTTCAACTGTCCTAAGAGGAAAAAAATAATTCATAAGAATTACAAGTATTATCTCCCCATATAGGTATGAAAACAGTTTAGACTTATTTACTAAATTTTTCTTTCCATTTACTTTTATATGCCTATCTTGAGACATATTTGAATATCAAATTTTCTTTTCAATTCTGGAGTTTTTATCAGGTAAGTTGGAAGTTCTCTATTTCATTGAAAAATCTGTTTTTCCCCCTGAAAGAATATACTGAATTTTGCAGGGTGCTAGATTCTTTTTTTTTTCATCATACCTGTTTTTTTTTTTTTAGGTTTTTCAAGGCAGTGGGGTTAAGTGCCTTGCGCAAGGCCACACGGCTAGGTAATTATTAAGTGTCTGAGACCAAATGTGAACCCGGGTACTCCTGACTCCAAGGCCGGTGCCTCATCCACTGCACCACCTAGCCATCCCATAGATCCTTTTTTTTAAATCCAAGCTTCTTCACTCTCTGGAATATGATATTCTAGGCCCTATATCCTTTTAATATTGAAGCTGACAATTCCTGTGCAATCCTGACTGCACTACCTAGTATTTAATTTGCTTTGTTTTGGAAGTTTGTAATATTTATCTCCTTTAGTTAATAATTCTGAAATTTTACTAAAATATCCCTCGGAGATTTTATTTTGGCTAAGAGCCTCCCTCTGTTTTCCTTTCTCAGATTGTTCAGTTAATTCTTTCAAGGTCTATTTTGTTTTATTTTTCATGAATATTAGGGCAGTTTTCCTTGAAAATTTCTGAAAGATATCATCCAGACACTTTTTTTGGTTGAAATTTACAGATAGGTCACTTGTTTTTCCTAAGCGATACTTTACATTTTTCCCAATTATTTTTGTTTTGTTTAATGGAATATTTATTTCTCATGGAGTTATTAGCTTACACTTATCAATTCTAATTTTTAGAGTTTTATTTCCACAGTTATTTTTTGAGCTGTTAAGACCCTGAGTGTCGAAACCTGTGAACTTTTTCCTGAATGCTTGTAAGACCCTAAATATCGAAACCTATGAACTTTTGCCTAAATTCTGCTCCTAAGTCTCTGCCTGGTCAGCTCACTGAGTTTCTGCCTGATTAGCTCCTGGAGATTCTGCCTGGTCAGCTCTCAGACCATGGGCGGGGGGGGCTTCTCCGAGTCCCTGCATCCAATAAGAACACACACCATCTCAAGACAATTTGCAGGCAGATGCTTTAAACTCCCCTACCGAACCATATATAAGGACTCTACTGACTCTATTCGGGGTTCCAGGATCCTAGCCCTGTCCTAGGATGGAACCCTAGCTCGAATCCTGGCATCATTGACCGTTTCTTTCCACTTGACCTCCCTGCATGGGACTACAACGAGGCTGAAGGTAGCGGAGCGTCTCCCAGTGTACCGCCAGACTGATGGCTGGTCTCTGTGCTGAGGCAAGCCGACCAATTTGGCCAAGGTAGGGGACGTGAAGCAGGGGTCAGATGAGAGCCCAGCAGCCTTCCTAGAGAGACTGATGGAAGCTTTTAAGCAATATACCCCAGTTGATCCCTCTGTGGAGGGTGGGAGGGCCACCGTTGTCATGGCTTTTGTGAACCAAGCAGCCATGGACACACAAAGGAAATTACAAAAGGTAGAAAGATTAGGGGAAAAGTCACTACAAGATTTGATAGAAATAGCATAAAGAGTTTTCAATAATAGAGAAACCCCAGAAGAAAGGGCGGAAAGGATCAGAGCAGAGGATGGCAGATATCAGGCAGGGGAAACTAGAAGAAACAATAGGGCTAAAATTCTGCTAGCGGCGACTAGAGGGGAACCCAGAGAAGGTTCTGGGACTGATAAACACTCACACAAAGGAAGACTAGGAAGAGATCGATGTGCATTCTGCCAGGAGAGGGGGCACTGGGTGAGAGAATGCCCTAAGAGAAAGAAAAAGGAAGGGGAAAATAAGGAAACTAGATCTAAACAGATTTTGACAACCACCGTAGAGGATAGTGACTGAGGATGTCAGGGCTCGGCCCCCTTCCCTGAACCCAGGGTAACTGTGAAGGTGGAAGGGACTATACTGGAGCAGAGCATTCTGTACTCACTTCCACCAGGGGCAGACTGTCTGACAAGGTCAGCTGGGTCCAGGGGGCCACGGGAACTAAGCCATACTGGTGGACCACTGTGAGAAAATTGGACCTAAGTACGGGGCAAGTCAGTCATTCCTTCATGGGGATGCCAGAATATCCCACCCTGCTACTTGGGAGGGATATCCTCACTAAGGTTGGGGCTTGTGTATATTTTGAAAATGAGGGAATCTCTGTACTAGACAGAAACAGGCAACCATTAGGGGCAATGAAAGTGGCTAGAGAATCTGGCAGGATAGCAGTCCAGACCCTCACGCTGTGGCAGGAAGATGAGCATCGTTAGTTCCAACTTGAAACCCCAGCTAATAAAGAGGACATTGAGCCCTGGCTCAAACAATACCCTCAGGCTTGGGCAGAAACTGCAGGCACGGGATGGGCCAAGCACCAACCTGATATATATATAGAATTAAAACCAGGGGCAGAACTGGTCAGAGTTAAGCAATACACCATGTCCAGAGAAGCCCATCAGGGCAAATCTCCTCATATTGGCAGGGATCCTGCGGCAATGCCACTCATCATGGAATACTCCTCTCCTTCCAGTGAAAAAAACAGGAGGGGAGGATTACAGACCTGTCCATGACCTACGGGAGGTCAATGCCTGTGTCATGGATATACACCCTACCATCCCTAACCCATACCCCCTCCTTAGTGCCCTGCCACCGGACCAAATTTGGTACTGTATTGGATTTGAAGGATGCATTCTGTAGTCTGCAAGTTGCTCCTAAAAGCCAAGAAATCTTTGAATTTGAATGGCAAGACAAGGAAAAGGGGATCATGGGACAGCTTACATGGACCAGACGCCCCCAAGGGTTCAAGAATTCTCCTACCACTTTCAATGAGGCCCTTCATAAAGACCTGGGGAATTATAGGACTAAACATCCAGGGGTCACATTCCTCCAATATGTAGATGACCTCTTTCTGGCAGCCCAGACACTTCAAGACTGTCAAAGGGCCACAGAGGCCTTGCTAGAGTCCCTGGGAAAATGGGGATACCGAGCAAGTGCGAAGAAGGCTCAGCTGTGCCAAAAAGAGGTCACCTATTTAAGATATAAAATAAAAGGGGGGTAAAGATTGCTGACAGATGCCATGAAACAAACAGTTCTTAGCCTCCATACCCCAACAACGAGCTGAGAATTGCATGAATTCCTGGTGTCAGTGGGCTACTGTCATCTCTGGATACTGGGGTTCTCAGAAAAGGCCAGACCTCTCTATGAGGCTAATGGCAGCGGGAAACCATGGGAATGGACAAAACTATGGACAAGCAGTTAAGGAAGGACATGCTATCTCCCCCAGCCCTAGCTCTTCCTGACCCCTCTAAGAGCTTCCAGCTCTATGTGGATGAGCAAAAGGGGATAGCCAAAGGAGTCCTGGTCCAAACTATAGGACCCTGGAAATGACCAGTAGCTTACCTCTCTAAGAAATTAGACCTGGTGGCCTCAGGATGGCCATCATGTCTGTGTATCATCGCAGCCACAGCCCTATTGGTCAGAGATGTTGACAAGCTGACTTTTGGACAGAAGCTGTTAGTCACCACCCCCCACGCTGTTGAGGGAGTTCTGAAACAACCTCCTGGAAGATGGATCTCCAATGCCCAGCTTACACATTATCAAGGACTCCTCCTTGATGCACCCCGTATACAGTTTGGGGTTCCAGCCTCTTTGAATTTGGCCACTCTCATGTCGGACCCTTAACTAGAACCTCTGCTACACTATTGCCCAGACATCCGAGCCAAAACCCAGGCAATTCATCCAGATCTGAAAGATACTCCTTTGCCCAACCCTGATCTGGTATGGTTCACAGATGGAAGTAGCTTCATGAAGAATGGACAGCGGCTGGCATGAGCAGCAGCTGTGACTGACACCAGTGAGATCGTCTGGACCAAAAGCCTGCCCAGAAATACGTCTGCCCAGAAAGCTGAGCTGATAGCCCTCATCAAAGCCTTGCAACTGGGAGAAGGAAAAAAAGTTACCATCTATACTGACAGCAGATATGCTTTCAGTATGCTCCATGTACATGGGGCTCTATATTGGGAGCAGGGATTTATCACCTCAGAAGGCAAAGAGATTAAACATAGATAAGAAATTTTAGATTTACTTCAGGCTGTCCTCCTCCCTGCCAAAGTAGCTGTGATCCATGTCCCAGGACACCAGAAAGGGGACACATTGACAACCCGAGGAAATCGTCTTGCAGATAGAGCAGCCAAGGAAGTGGCAGAAAAGGGCTCCAACAGTCAGAAAATTAGTAGCCTCCAGTTGTCCATACCTCCTCCTGGCATGGGGGACCTACCACCTCAACCATCCTATTTGGACTCTGACTTAACTTGGATCCAATCGATGAAAGACACTGAAACAGATGCCCACAGCTGGTATTATACAGCCGACCGCCAACTCTTACTCCCAGAATCTCTAGGAAAACATTTCCTGAAACAGCTTCATCACTTAACTCACCTAAGCAAAAAAAAATCAAAACAAACAAACAAACAAAAAAAGATGATACAGCTCCTAGGCACAGCAGGCTTCAAGTTTCAATCTCAGGCCTCACACGCTGAGGCGCTTACTAGGACTTGCCGAGCCTGCCAGGTTATGAAGCTGGGAAAAATGAAAGGACACCACTTGGGGCACAGAACTAGGGGACAGCTGCCATGGAGGAATTGGGAAATTGACTTCACAGAAGTTAAACCAGGGAAATATGGGTACAGATATCTCCTAGTCTTAGTGGACACCTTCTCTGGATAGGTTGAGGCTTTTCTTACTAAAAGGGAAACAGCAGAAGTAGTAGCTAAAAAGATTTTGGAAGAAATAGTTCCAAGGTATGGGGTGCCAAAAGCCATGGGTTCTGATAATGGGCCTGCTTTTATTAGTAAAATTAGCCAAAGAATCTCTAAGGTAATGGGGATAGATTGGAAACTACATTGTGCTTACAATCCCCAGAGTTCAGGTCAAGTAGAAAGAATGAACAGAGTTTTAAAGGAGACTCTAACCAAATTGGCTCTAGAGACTGGCGGAGATTGGGTGACCGTCCTTCTCTTTGCCCTGTTCCGCTCCCGGAACACCCCCTATCACCTAGGCTTAACCCCCTTTGAAATAATGTACAGGACCCCGCCTCCTGTCATTCCTTCCTTTCCAACCCATTCTTTCGAAAATACCTTTCCCAGCTTTCTGACTGCACTAAAAGCCTTACAAGCAAACCCAGAGAGAGATTTGGCCAGCCCTTAGGGCTCTACACAATCTTAAAGGGCAAGAAGAACCCCCCCCATTGAATATTCTCTGGGGATGTGGGTCTGGGTTAAAAGTCATAACTGTAAAACTTCAGAACCCAGGTGGAAGGGCCCTTACCAAATAATTCTTGCCACCCCTACTGCTGTTAAGGTTGATGGAATCCCCGTGTGGATACATCACTCACACATCCGGATAGCCAGCCCCAAGGAAGATAGAGAACAGGAATCTCAGTGGCAAGCTACAGCGGATCCAGTCAACCCCTTAAGGACAAAACTAACGTGGGTATATGACAACCAAAAGAGGGAACCTGTTCCTCTATCTAACCAGGATGATGATACTCTGGCAGCTGGCAAATGGAGATAGCAACCCTTCAGACTAGTCTGGGAAATATCTAACCTAGAGACTCACTAAACCTATAACCAAACAACCGGAGAAGCCCCGCTGTTTACCTGGTGACCCAATTTGAACTTTAATCTAGAGCAAGTAAACCCCTTGGATGACACAGAGGGAGGAGAATGGAGAAGGCAAGCACGGAGGGTGTCTATGAGTAGAAATGGGTTCTATGCATTTCCAGGGTTCAGGACAGGGCAAGATAGGAAGACCTGTGGGGGTGTGGAGTCTCTGTACTGTGCAACCTGGAGTTGCATATCTACTAATGATGGGGAAGGGAAATGGACTACCCAGCCCCTTTTCATTGAAATGACATATATAAGACCATGTACCCAGACTTGGCATTGGCAGAATTGCAATCTTATGAAAATCAAATTCACAGAAAAAGGAAAACAAGATAAGTGATGGGTCTCGGGACTCACCTGGGCACTATATCTCTATCAGAAACCCTTGTTTGGAACCCTTATACAGCTTAAGCTTAGAGCAACTCCAATCATGCAAGCTGTGGGTCCCAACTCAGTGATTAAGGAAATGACCCGACCTTTTAGTGCCATCACCCTGAGAGCACCACCCAGAACTACCTCCCCAACTATCAGAGGCACCCGATCTATGCCCCTACTTGTAGACACCCTCCCCACAATGACCACCACCACTGACCCTCTTTGGGAAATGATGATCGCTGCATTTGAGGCTCTGAATCGATCAGACCCTGGAGTCACGAATGGATGTTGATTTTTCTATGATATCAAACCCCCCTTCTATGAAGCAGTAGGCTTAATGGTGAACTTTAGCACCTTGTAAACCCCTCCCCTTTCCTGTAAATGGAAACACAAGGGGCCAGGCCTCACCCTATAGTCAGTGTTGGGGGGTTGGTGCATGTTTAGGGAAAGTCCCTCCAGAGTACCAAACCCTGTGCAATTCTTCCCATTCTCTAGAATTACTAGGTACTACCAAAAGGATCTCCCCAGGCCTTCATGGTTGGTGGATCTGCTCCATCATGGGCCTCACCCCATGCATTAATCTGCAGGTACTGATGTGCTTAACTTCGGAGTATTGTATCCAGGTACTTATCTTTCCTAAAGTCTATTACCATGAGGAAGAGGTCATGTACAACTCCTGGGCAGGTCTGGAAAGGAGAATGCCCATTTCCAGAACAAGAAGGGAGCCCCTCACAGCCTTAACCATAGCCACCCTATTTGGTATAGGTCTAGTAGGAGTGGGTACAGGGATTTCCTCTCTCACCCTCCATCAGAAAGGATTCAACTCCCTCAGAGCAGCGGTAGATGAGGATATTAGCAGAATAGGGGAATCAATCTCACACCTGGAGAAATCCCTCACCTCCCTTTCAGAAGTAGTTTTACAGAACAGAAGCTTAGACTTGATTTTCCTGCAGCAGGGGGGAATATGAGCTGCACTAGGAGAAGAATGTTGCTTTTATGCTGACCATACTGGCATGGTCAGAGAGTCAATGGCTAAAGTAAGGGAGGGATTGGCCAAACTTGGAAAAAAAGGGGACAGCAAAAAGGATGGTTTGAAGCATGGTTCAACCAATCCCAGTTGCTCACCACATTGATCTCTACCCTGATTGGCCCCTTGATACTGCTTTTACTCCTCCTAACCTTTGGACCCTGCATATTAAACCGAGTGCTTGCTTTCATTAGGAACAGGGTTAACACTATCCAACTAATGGTACTCAGGCAGTCTTACAACAGTCTCCCTGGGGGTTCTGTGCATCCCTTTGAGGAGCATGAGTGCTCCTAGATTGAACAAGAAAAGGAGCGAATGTAAGACCCTGAGTGTCAAAACCTATGAATTTTTGGCTGAATGCCTGTAAGATCCTGAGTGTCAAAACCCGTGAACTTTTGCCTGAATGCCCGTAAGACCCTGAATGTCGAAACCTATGAACTTTTGCCTAAATTCTGCTCCTAAGTCTCTGCCTGGTCAGCTCGCTGAGTTTCTGCCTGGTCAGCTCCTGGAGATTCTGCCTGGTCAGCTTTCGGAACATGCAGCAGGGAGGCTTCTCTGAGGACCTGCATCCAATAAGAACATGCACCATCTCAAGACAATCTGCAGGCAGATGCTTGAAACTCCCCTACCGAACCATATATAAAGACTCTCCTGACTCTACTCGGGGTTCCAGGACCTAGCCCTGTCCTAGGACTGAAGCCTAGCTAGAGGTAGTTTAATAAACCCTTGCTATTGTATCTCCATCGTGCCGAGTACCTATTCCGTAATTGTGGACTTTTCTCAGACCCTAACAATGCTTCCTTTTCTAGTTTGTTAATTCTACTTTTAAAGGAATTGTTTTCCTTTTATTTTGTCAGTTTTATTTTAAAGGGTCATGTCTCTGGCTTTCTACTATAGTGACTCAGCTGCTTGCAGTTTCCTCCCTGAGTTAGGATAGACTAACCTAGTCCCACTTGCTGTACTGGGCTTGAACTTTGCCTTCCTAGCTGCATCTGGGACCCTGAGCTGGAACCCAAATGTTTTAATGAGTGAGCTTCACTGTGACCAAGAATCTCCCTCCTAGCTCTCTCCTAGGAATATGTTAAACTATAGTCCCACAGGAGACCGACCTTTCCTGAAGTTCTTCCAAAATATAATGAGTTGAAAAGTTTTGCTCTTGTGTGTATGTATATATTTGTGTGTGTGTGTGTGTGTGTGTGTGTGTTTTGTGATTTTAGGTTCTGTTTAGGGGCTTAATTGTTTTGGGAGTTTCTTACTTTCTCAGGACTACATTGATTCCACCCAGAAAGTACTCACATATAGTCTCTTTTTTGTTTATTTGTTTGTTTTAGGTTTTTGCAAGGCAATTGGGGTTAAGTGGCTTGCCCAAGGCCACACAGCTAGGTAATCATTAAGTGTCTGCAGGGTCAGTGCTCTATTCACTGTGCCACCTAGTCTCCCCTAACCTTTACTTTTTAAATTTATTACTGGAATAAAAAATGTTTGTGCAGTTTCATAATTCTTATCCATTCTATGATTTTATTTTTATTAGATGATTTAATTCATACACATTTATGAATTTTGTTTTTGGTTTATCTCTTTTTAAGTTGTTTTTCTTATTTTTTTGGCTTATTTTGATTACTTCATTTTGATTTAATTCCATAGGTTTATTTCCCCTTAACTCCTTTCCCTCTCATGATTCATCTGAGTATATGGTTCAAAATCTTCATGAGTTTAAATCTTCATGAATTTAAAAATATTCTTTTTTTGGTTTGTCATTGTGTCTGCCTTTCCTTCTACATTGCCTGTTCTGATTTTTTTCTCTCTTTCATGTTCTGTCCCTTACTAGTCCCTTGCTTATTCTCTCTGAATCCCAAATGAGGGTAGCAAATCTAACAGTGCCAAACATGAACATACTTATCATTTCATTTTTTATTGGTGATTTAGCTCAGCCTCTGCTTTTTTCCCCCCATTATTGTGACTTACTCTTGGAAATATTCATTTCTAAGGAAAGTATTGCAATATTTTCCAAGTTACTCTGTGTCCTGAGCCATGAAATCTAGTCCTAACCACTTTTTATCATGACAATTCAACTCTATTAAATTTTCTATTTCTATATTCACCTTATCACCCAGATGATGATTTCCCTAGGGATTAATATAATTTCTGTAGTGAGATGTGGTATAGGAAAGAATAATTCTATCCAGGAAAAGGTGTTCTACTAATATATTCTTTCTCCCTCAAAGAAACATGATTAAAATACCTGTTTTTACCACAAACATCCATTAACCCCCACCCCCACCCCTGGGCATTGTACATGATCTCAAGTAACAACTTCTTCATTTCCCTTCAGTAGTAAGAATATTTTTCTACTCCTAATTCACGCTGCCCTCATGCTCCATTCTTTCCATTTATTTACTCTTTGTTTCCTCCTACTGCCCTCAAAAAATTTTTTTGAGATAAGAGAAATCATAATTACTGCTCTGTTCACTGATGAACTAGATGAAGGTGAATCTTTAGGTTTGCTTTATCCGTTATCTCTTTTCTTTACATGTGATCATTTTCCTTTTATGTAAGCTCTCCCACAAAGAATACTGATTTACTTATAAGAGATATCAGGATATAGCCCCAAAGTGTTCTGTCTCCTCTTCCTCCTTTCATTATCATGATTCATATTCTACTTAAATATTTTTTTCTTGGGTCCTTTTTATCCCTGATGATTACATCCCCCCCCTTATTTTTAATGCATAGACCCATCTCTCTTTAACAACAATAACAGCAATAGCAATATAATAGCTGGGGAAGTAATATTCTTTATTGTGATTTTAGTGACCTGCAAAATATTAGTTAGTTTAGCTTTCAATATTCTGAGGGATTTTCAGAAATTTTCTTTCCCATGAAAAACATTGCTGGCTCTGGCAGAAAAATACAAAAGTTCCTGCTCAGTTGCTATCAATTATTCATTAATACTTTAATCTTCTCAGAAGTTTAAAATAAAAATAATTTAACCAGTAAACTTCATTTAGTCTCCCAACATTGCATACCTTCACTAATCTTTTAATTTTGTACTACTTTCTCCCATTTAATTTTGTAACAATTTCAATTTTATTTATTTTCAAAATTTAATAAATAATTCAAATACACTCAACTTAGTTCTAGATTTTTATTATTTGACTATTATTTTCAGTTAATGTGTTTATAGGTTGGCCTTTCCATTGAACAGGAAGTAAAAAAATGCTTTGAATAAGCCAAAATCATAAAGTTATGGTTAAATTCTTCAACAGAGCCTCTGTTCTGCAGTTGAATTTCCAGTTCCCCTTTTAAGTTGGACTTGTAAAATATTCTCCCCCACCCACCCACCCGAGCTAACTGCTCTGTTACACTTATCCTGTACTATGCAGGTCTCCTTTGCTCTGATGTTTCAAAACTCTTGCCCTTTTCTTCAGATGTCTGAATAGAAGCAGTGCCTACAACCTTTTTGTCAAATGAGGAAGGGTTCTGACTGAGTCACTATTGTAAGGAAATTGGATAGGGATTCAAAGGAAAAGCACCTGCAAGGTTGCTTGCATTCACTGAAAAACTCACCAAGTATATTAGAGGAGAGAATACACTGATATTATTCATGCCTTTCTTATTGTCATTTCCAAGATTTCTTTAACATTATGGGGTAGTTCTATTTTTTAATTTTTAAATTCATAGTTATCTGCTATATGAAACATATTATACCCTTTACAAATTTTGCAGTTAGATAGATTTGAGGAATACTGTTTCACTATTTTCTATAGCACTATTATAGTTTAGCCTCTTTTGAAAAATAGCATTTTACTTTTAACAATTACATACAGTTTTCAAAATTAATTTTCATAAGATTTTGAGTCTCAATTTTTTTCTATCTTCTTTCTTTCCTTCCTTGTTTCCCAAGATGGTAATCTGATATAGTTTATATTTGTGTAATCATGCAAACATATTTCCTCATTTTTCATGTTGTGAAAAAAAAAGAAAAAAGAGAAAGGGAAAAGAACAAAAAACTTAAAAATTGAAAATAGTGTGCTTTAATCTGCATAAGATTCTGTAATTCTTTTTCTGAATGTGAATAGCATTTTCTTTTCCATTATGAATCCTTCCAAATTTTCTTGGATCACTTTGCTACCAAGAAGAGCTAGGTCTGTCATAATTGATCATGGCACAGTAGTATTGTTACTGTATAAAATAACTTTTGGTACTGCTCACTTTACTCTGCCTCAGTTCATGTATTTTCAGATTGTTTAACTTTTTTTTAATGAAATTCACCTGTTCATCCTATATATACCACAACTTGTTCAAGTATTTATCATTTTCTGTCCATTCATTCAATTTCCATTTTTTTGCTCCACAAAGAGAGCTGTGATAAATATTTTTGTACATGTAAGTCCTTTCCCCTTTTTTCTGATCTCTTTAGGACACAGAACTAGTAGCTGTATTACTGGATCAAAAGATATGTACAGTTTTATTGTCCTTTGGGTATAGTTCCAAACTGCTCCCCAGATTGGTTGGATCATTTCACAACTGCACCAACAATGAAGAAGTGTACCAATTTTCCCTCTTCTTTAATATTTTTCATTTTCATTTTCTGCTATATTATCCAAGCTGATAGATGTGAGACGGTACCTCAGAGTTGTTTTAATTTGCATTTCTCTAATCAGTGCTGATGTAGAGCATGTTTTTCCATGACTATAAATAGCTTTAATTTCATCAGGTAAAAATTTATATCTTTTGATAATTTATCAACTCAGCAATAACTTGTATATTTAAAAATTAGACTCAGTTCTATATATTTGAGAGATGACGCCATTACCAGAGACACTTGGTGTAATAAATATTTCTCCACTTTTCTGGTTTCTTCTAATTCTTGGTATAATAAGTTTTCCTTTTTAATTCAATTCAATCCAAAAAGATCCATTTTGAATTCCATAAAGTTCTTTTTTCTTCTTCTTTGGTCACAGATTTTTCCTTTATCAATAGAACTGTCATGTAAACTATTCCTTGATCTCCTAATTTGTCTATGGTATCACTGTTTATGTATAAAACACATCCTTAATTTGACTTTATTTTGGCATAATGTGGAATTCTTGTCTATGCTTAATTTTTGTCATACTATTTTCTATATTTCTAAGTAATTTTGTCAAATACAGAGTTCTTATTTCAGAAGCAGGAGTTTTGGGGTTTATAAAATAGTAGTTTACTGTAATCATTTACTATTGTATATCTTATCTATTTTACTGATCCATCACATTTTTTCTTAGAACAAAGTAGTTTTGATGATTGCTGATTTATAATACAGTTTTAGATCTGGTACAACATGGCCACCTTCCTTTGACTTTTTTAAAAAATAAATTCCCTGATATTTTTGATCATTTGTTCTTCCAGATTTATTTTATTATTATTATTATTATTTATTATTATTATTATTACTAGTTCTATAAAATAATTTGACAGTTTGGTTGGTATGGTATTAAATTAATTAATTAAATAAGGTTTAATTATCATTTGTATTATATTAGCCTTCCGCCCTGAGCAATTGGTATTTTTCTAATTGTTTAAATCTGAATTTATTAAAATGAAAAGTGTTTTGTAATTTGGTTTTGTCTTGGCAAGTAGACTCGCAAATATAGAGTAACAAATAGTTACTCTAAGTGAAATTTCTCTTTCTACCTTTTGCTACTTTTCTCTGATGGTCATGTAAAGAAATGCTGATGACTTGTTATGGGTTTGTTTTATATCCTGCAAATATGCTAAAGTTGTTCATTGTTTAAAGCAGTTTTTTAGCTGATTACCTAGGATTCTCTAAGTATATCATCTTAGCATCTTCAGAGTGGGTTTTGTTTCTCCATTTTTTATTCTAGGTTTCAGCACCATATTAGTATCATAAAAAAGGTCCATTTGCCTTTTTCCCATATAGTTTATTAGAATTAGTTTGATAAAATTTGACAAAATTCACTAAATAAATGTATCTGACTGGAGATTTTTCTTAAAGAGTTAGATGATGGCTTGCTCAATATATTTTTCTAAAATGAGGATAGTTAAGTCTTTTATTTCCTCTTCTGTTAATCTGGGCAACTCAAACTTTCGTAAGTATTCTTCCATTTCACTTAGATTGTAAGATTTATTGCAGACAGTTGGGCAAAACACCTACCTATTATGGCTTGAATTTTCTCTTCAATGTTGGTAAATTCATCCTTAAATTCTTAATACTGGTATTTTGGTTTTCTTAGTTTTTTTAATTAAATTAAGCAAAGGTTTATCTATTTTATTGGAATTTTCATAAAAACATTTTGTTTTATTTATTAGTTCAATAGTTCCATACTTCTAAGTTTATTATTCTTTCCTTTGTATTTCAGAATTTCCAGTTTGGTATTTAATTAGGGATTTTTAACTGTTTTCTTTTTCTAGCTGTATTAATTGGCTACCAAATTAATTGTTCTCTTTTGTCTCATTTTATTCATGTAAATAACTAGAAATAGAAATTTTCTCCTAAGAACAGATTTGGTTGTATCCCAAAAGTTTTGTTTTATTGTCTCATTATTGACATTCTCAGATGAAATTCTTGATTGTTTCTATGATTCATTGCTTGACTCACTTATTTTTTTTAGAATTAGATTATTCTATTTTAAAATAATAATTTAACTTTTCATGTCCCTTTCTTACATATAATTTTAATTTCATCATGATCTGAATGAAATGTTTTAATATTTCTGCCTTTTTTCCTTTGATTGTGAGATTTTTTCAGCCCTAATACATAGTCACTTTTTGCATAAGTCCAGTGTGTCACTGGACAAGGTAAGGATATATTCTTTTCTATCTGTCTGGTTAGATTTGTCTAATTTTGAGAGGGAGAGGTTGAGGTCTTCCATTTGTATAATTTTGCTGTCCATTCCTTTAACATTTAATTTCTCTAAAAATTTGGGTGCTATACAGCTCACATATATGTTTAGGTTTTATATTTCTTCTTTTTTTTTTTTTTTAGATTTTGCAAAGCAATGGGGTTAAGTGGCTTGCCCAAGGCCACACAGCTAGGTAATTATTAAGTGTCTGAGGCTGGATTTGAGCTCAGGTACTCCTGACTCCAAGGCCAGTGCTCTATCCACTGCACCACCTAGCTGCCCCCTATTTCTTCATTTTCTATGATACCATTTAGCAAGATGTAGTTTCCTTCTGTATAAATTTTAACTAGTTCTTCTTTGAGTTTTGCTTTGTCTGTAATCATGATTGCTACCATTATTTTATTTTTAATTTCTGCTAAAACATAATATATTCTGCTCTAGTCTTCTACCTTTATTCTGTGTTTGTCTCTGCTTCAAATGGGTTTCTTGCAAACTACATAATTTAGGACTGTTTTTTTTAATTCCACTCTGATATTCACTTTCATCTTATGATAGAGTTCATCCCATTCCAATTCAGAGTTATGATTACTGTGTATTTCCCTCCATCCTATTTTCCCTCCCTTTTATGCTTTTATCTCTTCTTTCACCTTTCCCTTCACAGGAGTGTTTTGCTTCTTACCACTGCTTTCCTCTATCTGCCCTCATTGCTATCAGCCCATCTTCCCTTTCTTTTCTCTTTTTCCCTACTAATTCTGTCCTGCTTTCTATCAGCCCCACTTCTCTCTTCTTTCCTCTTTCTCCTCTTACTTCCCTTTAGGATAAGATCAATGTTCTTTACCCAAATGAGTGTGCATTTTATTCTCTCTGTGGGTCAAATCTTATAAGAATAAAAGTTCAAATAATCTTCACCCCTTTCCTTTACTTCAACAGTTCTTTCATGCTTTTTCCATGTGTTATAATTTACCCCATTCTGATCCCCCTTTCTTTTGCCCCAAGTGTAATAACAATTATAATACTTGATATTTTTAATCATCCTTACCAAAGTAAACTTTCATCTATCTAAGTATACACCTTCTAACTTCCCCAAGAAAGATACAATTCTCAAGAGTTACAAATATCAGGGCCGGCTAGGTGGTGCAGTGGATAGAGCACTGACCCTGGAGTCAGGAGTACCTGAGTTCAAATCTGGTATCAGACACTTAATAATTACCTAGCCGTGTGGCATTGGGCAAGCCACTTAAAGCCATTGCCTTGCAAAAACCTGAGAGAGAGAGAGAGAGAGAGGAATTTAAACTGTTTAATCTTATTTAATATGATACGTTTTTCTTTCCTGTTTTGTAAGAGACTGTTGAAGGTAACAGGAAAAGATCCTCTTGTCCAAGTGCATCAATGGCCTACCCACCTGGGTTGACTCTCCAGATCTTCTCATCTGTTCCTTATGTTTTGGCACATCCTGGAGCATTGCACTAAACCATAGTGATACTGTGTGGGAGTGCTAGGCTAAGGAAGTAAACTTTATCATCTGCTGTCCACAAGCAACAAGGTATTTGTTTGATTTGCTTATTGGAATACATCAGGTGAATTGGGAATAAATCAGGGACTAAGGGGATATTTAAGCTCTTGGATTCTGTCGAATAAAGGGAGAACTTGTCATCTTTGTCTCAAGTCTCTTCAACTTTTGTCTGAGACAAGTATTAGGTTATGAGTAATGGATAAGTTAGCTGGTAGGCACACAACACTGCTTACCTTTCTATCCTTCTCCTGATTCCTTCTATTTAAAAATCATATTGTGTTTCAGCTCTGGTATTTTAATGAAGAATGATTGAAAGTCCAACATTTCATTGAATATCCCTCTTTTCCTCAGAAATATTCTCAGTTTTTCTGGGTAAGTGATTCTTCATTTTATCCAAGAAATTTTGCTTTTTGAGCATATGATATTCCAAGCCTTTTGATCCTTGGATGTAGTAACTTCTAAAGCCTGTGTAATCCTGACCGATTCCTTGATATAAGAGCTATTTTTGTCCTTGCTACTTATAGTGCTTTCTTCTAAACCTGATAGTTCTGGATTTTTACTACAATGGTTTTGGAGTTTGCATTTTGAGATCTCTTTTAAGAAGTGATCAGTGGATCCTTTCAATTACAAATTTATCTTCTGGTTCTGAGATATTCTGGACATTTTCCTTGATAATTCCTTAAAAGATGTTACCCAGGCTTTTTTTTTTTTTTTGCTGATTATGACATCTAGATACACTAATAATTTTTAAATTATCTCTTTTGGATTTATTTTCCAGGACAATCATTTTTTTTCCAATGAAACATCTTACATTTTCATCTCTCTCCTTTTTTTACATTCTTTTGCTTTTGTTTGATTGTTTCTTAATTTATCATAAAGTTTTTAGCTTACATCTTCTCAATTCTGATTTTTAGGGATTTTTTTTCCTTCAGGAAACTTTTGTACCCTCTTTTTTCCATTTGGCCAATTCTACTTTAAAAAAAGTTGTTTTCTTAAGTGGATTTTTTTCTGCTTGACTATTTTTAAAAGACTTGTTTTTTTCTGTAATTTTTGGTGCCTTCTTTTCCAAGGTTTTTTTTTAATAATTATCTTGCCAAACTCATTTATTTTCCCATTTTCCTCTTCCTTTCTTACTGGATTTTTCATTTCAAGAGAGCTTTTTATACTTGAGAATAATTAATATTCCTTTTTGAAGCTTCACATGTAGGTGCTTTTGACTTATTCTCTTGAGTTTGGGTTTAAATTTTCTCTGTGATAATAGTAGTTTTCTATGATCAGGGTTCTTTTTTTATTTTTTTTGCTCAATTTTTTTAATGTTTAGCTCTGCTCATGGGGTACAGGAGGCACTGACCCAAATTTTTTACACTATGACCATGGGTCTGGTCATTGGCTTTCTATACTGTGACCTCTGAGATTGTTAGCTTAAACATTATAACCCAACCTCATTCCATCGGTTAGCCCTGGATTCTGGGACTGACTGCTTGCTTGCTGCTTTGGGGCTTGAGGCCTCACAATTGGCCTGCTGTATCTTTGGACTACTGATCCACAACCACAGATCTTTAGTTGAAGATCTGTGATTTGCCTAAGAACCTCTCCTATTGGCTTGCCCAGACACCACCTTTGCTGCATTGTGTCCCCCTTTTGCTCAAGTGAGACAGACCTGTACTAAAGCCATTCTAAATTTTCTTGGATTGGAAAACTGTTTCACTCCATCTTTTTGTATATATTTTTATATATTCACATACATTGACATGTATGAATATATGTATATGTTCATATATAGTATACTTCTCTATGTGCAATATATCTTTATAAAATTTCCTTTAGTATAATTAAAATCTTCTGCTATTTATTGAATGCATCTAGTTGTTTATTTCATATATATGTTTTTAACATAACATTTTTGTTTACTTTACTTGATAATTAGTTATTGTTTTTGTAAGTTTGATAAATTCATAGTATATTAGTATACCCATTTATCTAAGTTTGTATCAACATTGAATTTTACCAGTGGTAATTATCTTTGCTAATTTACTGTATATTGGATGGCATATGAGAGGGTAATTTTTTTGCATTTTTCTAATTAATAGAAAAATAGCAGTTTTCTGTGTAACTATTGTTAATGTTTCTTGAAGAAAAATTAAATTTTAAATGGATTCAGAGGACATCTAGTTTAACCCTTTCTTTTATTAACAGGGATTACATTTCAACTATCTAACTCCAAAGTTATTTCTATTTTCATTATAACAGAAAGATCTTAGAGAATGGAAATGTTTGAATCCATTCTTCTTAACATTTTTAAATATCAGACCTTTATCAAAATATTCATTTAAATATTTTATATTAGTTTATTTCTTCCCTCAATATTTTGGGTTCATTAATATTTGGGTTTGTTTGGGCAATTGTAGTAACTATAGATTTTTATATAATTGAATTCAAATTAAATTCAAATATAATTACATTTCTTCCTTAGATGTTTAAAAATACTTCCTTTCTTTACATTTGATGAAGACATTCAATTCCCCTCTAATTTTATGAATTTTATTCTATTTTCCTTATATTTTTGATTCATTTATTGTGGTGTATGATAGGAGAAATGTCTATTCTGTCTTTTCCCCATATTATCTAATTTCACTGAAAGCTTTTTTTAATCTAATAGTTCTTATGATCACCAATTTTCTCTGATCTTACATTTATTAAATACTAATCTGTTATGCCAATTTGGTTCTATAACATGAACAATCTATTCGACTAGCAGAACAGATGTTATAATAGAACATTCTAGCAGAACATTTGAAGTGCTGATTTGCTAAAATATTTTTATCCAGAAGACCAATTGATAATTCCTACTTCATAATTTGAAAATATGAAAACTGAAGCTGAAGCTTAAATACTTTGGTCACATAATGAGAAGACAAAATTCATTGCAAAAGGTTCTGATGTTGGGGAAGGTTGAAAGCAAAAAGAAAAAGGGATGGAAGAGGTTGAAATGAATAAAGTCATGAAAGTTATTCACATGAACTTTGACAGAATTCTAGATAAAGAGAAGAATAGATATCCCTGATATAATATGTTCCACATGGTCACAAAGAGTTAAACTGGTTGGAACAACAGAAATAAAGAATTTTAGTCTATATAACATCATTCATCTTCATTCCACACTTTAAAATAAACAGTGCAATTCCAGAAAGAAAGAAAGAAAGAAAGAAAGAAAGAAAGAAAGAAAGAAAGAAAGAAAGAAAGAAAGAAAAACTTATCAAGTACTTTATGTGTATGGCATTGTTTGGGGTACAAAGTACAAAACAAAGATCCCACCCTCAAAAAACATTTCTATCTGAAGAATATGAATAAGTAAATACAGGGCACTTTGAAGAAGGAAACTGTAACAACTATAGGGGATGTGGAGAGAGAACAAGGAAGGACTTTATTTTACAGACAATAGATGCAAAAGATGAAGTTGAGATTTGAATTTATGTTCATGGTACAGAAAATATTTTCAGCTAAAATATCAAGTATTAGTAAAGCTGGTAGCCCTGTTTAGTTAAAATGCATAAAATATTAATTATGGAAGACAGTAAAATGACATGGTTTAGAAAGACAATAGCTCATAAATGATGATCATTTAGGAAACTATTACAATAGTATAAGCAAGAGGTGTTGAGGACAGTGGCTGTCAGTCACCAAAAATTTATTAAGCACTAATTACTACTTTATAAGCATTTTTCTCTAGAAATGCACAGTAAAAAGGGGGAAATATAGTAGTAATATCAAAGCGTTGATAATTTTAAGATTATATTGATATGTTAATGAGAAATATTATAAATGACTTATCCTTGCACTAGGTTTCTTCAATTCCTCTTCCAAAGGCTACAGATCTACCATGCCTTAGAATACCTCACTCTTTTCCCATCTCTCCTGTACACTACCTCCTTCTCCCACCTCACTTTCTGCACCATCCTGTCTGCCTCTGTATTTTTTGTGCTTATTGAAATCTAATTGATCCATTACTCATTATTTCCAATCAGCAAGATCCTTTCAACCAAATATAACTTTGTATCAGTTTTCTCATCTGTGAAATAGAGATATCAGTAGCAATATACTCACAGGTTTTTTTGAAAATCACGTGAATAAAAAGCACTTTACAAACCTCCAAGAGTTTCAATAATATTTAAGAACTATAATTAGTAGGATTATAATCATAATCGTTTAGTATGTCTTTCCAGTTTGGCAGCACCAAATGGCCTTCAAGAGCCCAGAGTCATCTCTATATACAATGAACCATAATAATAGTAATATAGTGAGTGTTTTTATTAATTATATTGTTCATTCTATTTCTCTTTTCAACAAACTCACCTTCAAAATTCCTATCATTTATCTAATCCTATGTTACAGGCATAAAAATAAGGATGCCAATTTTCCCATTTTCCCATCTGATTATTCTTCTTTCATACTCAGTTGCTTACAAGAATATGTAGGCCTTTTAAGACATATTTTCTTTTCATGGCATTCCTATTAGGAACTGTTAAAATTATTTCATGATTCCTTAAAAGTAGCTCCTACTTCTTATAGTAAAAATATCTTAGACATCACCCGTGACCAAACATGAAAGTATAAAGATGATTCTACAGAACTTCCTTACAAAAAAGGGAAATAAACTTCAAGAATCAGCCTATCCATTTGCAGAAACCTTTTATGATGTTGCTGTACCCATAAAGTGAAAAACAAAGCAAAAACTTTACATGTATCTAATGGTACATAGGTTTAATATAATCATCTGAAAATAAGAATAAAAATTACACTATTATTAATAATATTATAAAATATAATAAAAACTTTGGTATTATTCTATGCATTCTAGTCATACAGATTCATAAATCATTACTTTTTCTTTGTAATATTAACAATCCAGCCATCTGTAGTTATCCAAAATGTCATAGTCTGATCAAAATTTTTAGCACAATGAAAAATGTTTTCATACTGTTATTTCTACAGTTTGGGAAAAATAGATATTGAGTTAAAAATGAATGAATCAGGGTGAAATTACACTCAATTCCATATTTTCATTAAGGATGCAGTTTTTCTTTTGCAAAAATGAGACTCATCATGCTGATGTGAAAAATGTTCTTACCATTAGCTCTTAATAACTTATACACATAACATTTATTTATTTATAATCCATTCTGGTAAAAAATTAAAAAATCCTATTATATAAGTGAAATTATTTAAGGAGTGAAGTAAAATACTAAGATAAACTTAAAATAATTATATGACAAGATATTTCCTTCTTCAAAAGAAGGAAAGTTCAACTTGGAATTGAGTTGAAGAATATTCAACTGAAGAGTTTCCATAGAATTATTATCTAGATTTTTAGCAAGGACATTTTTTTAAATTTAAATTTATTTTTATTAAAGATATTATTTGAGTTTTACATTTTCCCCCCAATCTTGCTTCCCTCTCCCCTCCCCCCCCAGAAAGCACTCTGTCAGTCTTTACTTTGTTTCCATGTTGTACCTTGATCCAAATTGGGTGTGATGAGAGAGAAATCATATCCTTAAAGAGAAGAGAATTCTAAGAGGTAACAAGATCAGACAATAATCTATCTGTTTTTGTTTTCTAAATTAAAGGGAATAGTCCTTGCACTTTGTTCAAACTCCATAGCTCCTTATCTGGATACAGATGGCACTCTCCTTTGCAGACAGCCCAAAATTGTTCCCGATTGTTGTAGTGATGGAATGAGCAAGTCCTTCAAGGTTGAACATCACTCCCCTGTTGCTGTTAGGGTGTACAGTGTTTTTCTGGTTCTGCTCATCTCACTCAGCATCAGTTCATGCAAATCCCTCCAGGTTTCCCTGAAATCCCGTCCCTCCTGGTTTCTAATAGAACAATAGTGTTCCATGACATACATATACCACAGTTTAGCAAGGACATTTTAAGCTTTAAAGTATTGAATAAATAATTTCTGGTTTGAAATTCAGAAAAGAAGTTAAGACATCAGTAGACACTGCAGAAATTTTTCATTTGATAACAAATTGTATGATGTGTTTTAGTTGTTTCAGTTAGGATCTGACTCTGTGACCACATTTGGGTTTGTGGGTTTGTTTTGGTAAAGATACTGGAGAAATTTTCCATTTTCTTCTCTAACTTATTTAATGGAGGAGGAACTGAAGCAGACAAGGTTCATGTGACTTGCCCAGGCTCACAGAGAGACGGTAAGTGTCTGGAATTATACCCATTCTAAATAATAGGAATTCAAATAAATTCTAAAACTATTTTTCCAATAAGATATTCAAGAACTTATAGGATCTATTTAATTGGAAAATTATTAGCAGTTCTCGCTCTCACTCTCTTGTTCTCCCTCTCTCCCTTTCTCTCTCTTTTTCATTGTCTCCCTCTCTCCATCTCTCTTTCTCTGTTTCCACTTCCCCCTCTCTTTCCCCTCTCATCTTCTTTCGTTATATTTTAGTGACTGTCACTTCAAGAAAAATATGTCATGCTTTTTAAAGTAAGAGAAGTTTCTAAATTATATATGGGAAAAGTTTCACAATCTTCTACAGTGACTATGGAATTGGTAAACTGAAACAAAAGATAAATCCCTTACAGCTACTTTTTTTTAACTTTAAACATGCAGAAAGAAGATATTGCCAAGAACAACAGAATGTGAAACAAGACTCTGCAATTTATCAATACCTTTCTTTTACCTGGAGCAGGGTTTGTTGAACAGATGTGGAGGGAGTTGTGTTCACAAAGGGGAAAAAAAGTGGATAAACACTAAAGGATCATTTGCCCATTGGAAAAAGTTCAGTGGCAAGTCTATTGTGGGAGCTACAACCTATAACCCCTCCACTTATTCTCTTGCTTCAAAAAAATTTCCTAGAACACATTTATTTATGTTTTTATACAAGGGATTGACTGGCACTGGACATAAGACTGCTTACTGTAGGGAAGCAAAATCAGAGCAACATATATTTTTCATCAAAACTAAATTAAAAAATATATTGTCTAAAATAAACGTCACCAAGAAAAAGGAAAATGATCTCTTTCCAATGGCACCATTAGAAACAAATGCAGTAACTGTCCCTCAAATTCAAGACTTTTTAAAAATAACAAAATAAGGCTAAACCTATATAGCTTAAATAAAGTTGAAAATTCCCCATATATCTGAAAAAGTTAGATAGTGAAGAAAGGTAATTAGATAAATTGATTTCCACAATACCAGAATAATATCTCCTTTCTTTGTATTACTTCTGGTACACAAATTTGTCTATAGATGTAATTTCAATATAAAAATAATGTGAAGAATCGGTATCGATCATTTAATCAATATTAAGTACTAGCTGGTTACCTGATACTGTTCTAAGCACTTAGGATACAAAAAGAGATGAAAAAAGGAAGGAATTTAAAATATAATGGAGGAGACATCGTGTTACCAAATATACACAAATCAAATTATATATAGGATAAAAAGGAGATAATCAACCTAGAGAAGCCAGTGGAATTAATGGAATTAAGGTTGTAGAAACCTTCCTATACAATTTGTGATTAATACTGATAGGAAGTCAGGAAAGTCACTAGGAAAAGTGAAAAAAGAGAGCATTCCAGGCATGGAGTCAGCCAGATAAATTTTCCAGAACCAAGAATGAAGTACTTTGATGGCCAAATAGCCAAGAGGCCAGTGTCACTTGATTGAATGGTCCATAGCAAAGAATAAACGGAAACAGAAAGGTAGGAAGTAATAAGGTTATGAAAGACTGAATACCAAGCAAAGCATTTTGTCTTTGATTCTGAAGGTGATAGGAAACTAATGGGGCTTAGTAAGTTTGTGTGTGTGTGTGTGTGTGTGTGTGTGTGTGTGTTTGTGTGCACATGTGTGTGTGCGTGTGTGTGTGTTGAGGGGATAAGGTGTGTTTGACATGATTGAACTTATGCTTTAATAAATAATTTTGGTGGATGAATAGAAGATGTATTGGTGTGGCAAGAGACTTGAGGAAGGCAGAACCACCAGAAGATTAGTAAAAGCATTCATAAGGTGATGAGAACATTCTTTAAAGTAGTAGAGTAATGAATTTGAGACACCTTGCAAAAGTAAAACTGGCAAGTCTTGTCAAATGATTTGATATAGAAAGCAGAAGATAGAGGGGAGTCTAGGATTACTCCATAATTACAGAGCTGATGCACTTTGAAGACAGTTTGTCCTCTGCAGTAATAGATAGGTAGAAAAGGGAAAAGGTATAGAAGGACAGATAATGAGTACAGTTTTGTTTATGATGAGTTTAAGATATCTCCTGTACATACACTTCAAGATGTTTGAAAAGTAGCCAGAAATGCAAGACTAGAAGTCAGCAAAGAAGTTAGATAAATTTGGGACACGTGTAGAGAGGGCTTAAAACAGAACTCTCATCCTTGATATCCAGCAAAAGAGACAGGAACAACCAAGAAGAAAGAGAATCATAAGAGATCAAAAGCCTAGGGCAAAAAAAGAATATCAAGCACAAGAGGGAGATGAATGGTTTTAAAGTTTGCAAAGAGGTAAAAGAGAATGAAGATTAAGAAAAGACCATTCAATATGACAGCTAAGACATCATTGATATCAATAAAGATCAAAATCCTGGTGGAACAATAAGGTCAGTAGGGAGAGTGTAATGGATTAAGCAATAATTATTTGAATTATTCAGGCACCAAATGCTATATATTTTCCTTTTAATATATATTTATATATGACATGTATTAATTGACTGTTCTTATTGACTGAATTGTTTACTCCCCACTTAATTTTAAAAAATTTGGAGATAAAAAACATTTGATGCATTCATGCTCTTTGGGCATTTGCTCTCAGAAAATAATCAAAATTATTAAGACTAATCAGAAAACCAGAAAAATATTGGAAGACTAGTTGGTTTTCCTAACATTACCACCACAAATTGTGTAATTTCAAAGAAATACAAGAAACATTAAAATGAAGGCATTTATAGAAACCAAATATATATATATATATATGAATATAGCTAAATACCAATTTATATATTTAAATTTATTTACTTCCTTACTTATAAGTGCTATATAACAGTTCCTTTGTAAATCATTTGTTTATAATTTGATATAATTTTTTTCCAGATACAAATACTCAATGAAACAAAAGAAATCCCCAGACCAATCCATGATCATCTATTTTATATTACAGCTCAATGCTCACTGAAACATTGTAAATTTGCAAAAGGAAAGGTAGAAAGATACAACTACAGAAGAAATAATTGAAGAAAACAAAAGCATTTTATATATACATATTAATTTATCTCTAATGCTGGTGTTTGAGAATTAGATAAACTGACAAATAAGACAGATTTGAATGAAAACTTTGGGACTTTTAATGGATGAAAACAAGTGTTACTGGATATTTTTTGCATGTCATTTTTATTTCAGAATATGTGACATTTTTATTCTTTGATGCAAATATATTACTAGCAGAAATGAAGGGAAGGTGAATAATTAGTGGGGGGAGGATGCAAGGAGAGAAATGGAGAAGAGTTTTAGTTCATAGATATAAAATTCAAAAAAGAACTCTGAGACAACCTATTCCAAAAAATATTTCTCTAAGGTAATTAAATAAGAATTTAACTAAAAAATAGTCACAAAAGATTTACTGAGTCAGAGCAAACTGCATAGTGAAAAACTGACAAAAAGGGAGCAATTGGAGTTATGAATATTCCTCAGCAAGGGATAGAAAGATAATAATTTAAAAATATTTAAAGAGCCCATACTATCAACCACTAGTATTACCTTAGCTTTAGGATAGTTGTTGTTTGCAGTGTGTATTGGTGAGAAAAAATTGGGTGGACTGACTGTTCATTAAGGGTAGAGACACAAGGGACAAATATGCATTGTGCATATAACCTGAGATAGATCAAGACAGAATAACCAAGGCCTAAAGTTCTAGAGGATGAACAGCATTACTACTTTAATTATCAATGAAGTTGATACAGTTGATAGAGACAAAGTCCTGCACACATCAAAAACTTACAAGAAAGCTAAAACTGGTGCAGAATCAACAACAGAGTTCTAATTTAAGGTTGGATTTGATTTTAGATTTGTCAGCTTCTCCCAATAGAAGCTTTAAAGATTTCCTTCAAATTGAATTGAAATTGAGAAAAAAAAATGTATTCCATCTATTCCTTTGATAATTTTTCAACTTTTCTTTATTGCTACCTCCCATATTATCAATCATTTATTATTTATCAGTATATTATTCTTAACTTACAAATATGCAGAGTGTATAGATATTCAGGAAAGAATAATACCTCTGGTAAAAGGTCCGTCAAGTCCTTTTCAGTGCTATTTTCTACTTGTTCTGCCACTCAGTTCTCACCTGTAGCTTCAACATGATCAGCAGCCACACTGAGAAAACATTTCAACAGAAAGATGGGTTAAATGAGAATAAGGGTAACCAGCAGACCTAAAACTGATTGGTAAGGTAGAGGGGTGTCTATCCCAAGCATGTGAAAATATCTGCTGGTAGGAAAAGGAAGATATATACCATTTGTTCCATTGGACCATGAAAGCAGCAGAGCAGGTAAAGTAGAATACTTAGAGCTTGATTAGACATTGATGATGCAAAAGTTTTTCAGCACATTTCAAAGCACAGTCAGTCATCTTGACTTTTTCTTGTCATTAGAAAATGATGTCTGTAGAAATGGGAGTGAGACTGAGGACTTTGTACAGCTCTACCTCACTTAAATTTAAGCTATGCAAGAATCAAAAGATATCATCCACATAATTTTACCATTTTTACCTACCTAAAGATTCTGTGGAAACAAGCAAATGATGTAGTAGGTGAAAATTCATTCACATCAATAGCCACAACACTATAACAGATGGCCCTGGACATAGTGTGGTCTCAGTGAATTGAAGCCCACTGGATGACTGAGCATCCTTTTGTTAAGGATTACACTGCTCCCCTCCTAGCATGAGTAAGGGACTCATTTGTATATACAGGGTAACAAACAAGTGAGAGTACAATAAGTAGCTGTCCTTTATTTTTTTTTAATAAAAGCACCAACTTAAGACAATTTTAGATGAAATTCCAGTCAACTACATTGTGTAAACATAATTGTAAATTACATTTTAAATTTTGTTTTACAAAATAACATACTAGAGTTCTTGGGTTAGGGTAAACAAGGAGTTACGTGTAGGAATTATCTGAGACTATTTCTGTTTCTAGCATTCTGAGGAGTATATCTGGAGAGCAGTCATGGTAAAACATCAGATGATAATGATAATGTGACAGGGACAAAAGAAACAGTAAAATAGATAGAAAACTGAACCTGAGGCCAGAATTTCACTTGAAAGAATTATTACTAGCTGATGGAAAAACCTGTTAATTTCTCAGAAATTCACTTTCTTCATCCTTAAAATAAAGAAAATTATACTTTTATTACATACTTCCCAGACTTGTTATGATGAAATCACATTGTATAATTTAAAATGCTATGTATAAGTCTTGATCGTTGATCACTCACATTTCCATAGTACTTGAAGTTTGCAAAATGGTTCCCTCACAAATACCCTATAAGATAAGTATTATTGGAGGTAGCAATAAAGAAAGATTTATTCATGAACACAAGAGTTCTTAACCTGGGATCTGTGAGCTTCTGTACATATATGCCTCTGTCTACATGTGCACATATGTTGCATAAATGTAATGTGTGGTACAATATATTATATTGAAAATACATACACATATTTAAGTTACTAAAGCTTAAAACTGCACAAATATCTTTGGGGCACCTTATGTATTTGTGTATGTGTATATTTATGCACATATATATGTGTGTCTATACATATGTTTCTGTCTAAAACTATGTCAATATGAGTTTCCTTTATAATTATGTGTTTTATTTCGTGTATCTTAAAACATTCTGAAAAGCTATCTATAAACTCAGGTGATAAAGGAATCCATGACACACAAAATAAAGCATACCTCTTCTTTTGGTTTTGATTTATGGAAGGCAATTTGGTTAAATGACTTACCCAAGATCACTCAGCTAGGTAATTATTAAATATCTGAGGTCAAATTTGAATTCATGACCTCCTGACTTCAGGACCTTTGCTCTATCCACTGTACCACCTACCTGCCCAGATTACCTATTCTAAGACATCTTTGGCATCATCTATAGTAATAGGCCATTCATGTCTCCCTCCCCCAAAAGGGAGAAAACTAACTGTCCCATATAGTGGATGAAACTTTTCATAGAAGCAGTTCCTCATTTTTTTTAACATGGACTCTTCATATTTCATGCCCCATACTCCTTTGAGACTTGATTTTTTTTGTACCTAAGGCTGTTTTGCTGTAGTCATCTTGCTTTTTTTTTATTAAGGTTTTTGTAAAAGCAATGGAGTTAAGTGACTTTCCCAAGGCCACACAGCTAAGTAATTATTAAATGTCTGAGGCCGGATTTGAATTCAGGTACCCCTGACTCTAGGGCCGGTGCTCTATCCACTGTGCCACTTAGCTGCCCCTGTAGCCATCTTGCTTTTACCATTTCCAGATGACACATTGCAGAATGGAATCTGTCTTCCCTTACAACTGTGTTTTCCAGATGATCATAGATTATAGATTTAGAGCTTGAAGGAACCTCAGAGGTTCTCTAGCTCCTGAATTCCACCAACAAGGTTCAGGATTAAATGACTTGATCATGGTCACAGAGCTAATAATTGTCTGAGACTGGATTTGAGTTCAAGACCCCCTAACTTCAGGTCCCATTCTCTATTTACTTTACTGACTAGCTTCCCTAAGAGGCCACTGAAGAACTTCTGGTTGGTTGGTCATTTCTCTAACTCCTGATGTCTGCCACTGCAAGTAGAACTCTGGTTGTCTGATATCTTATTTATTTAAATTATTTCTGCCAGGGACCACTGAGATGACAATTCTGAGTTGTTGATCATCTTATAGAGTATTATTTCACCAGAGAAAAAGCTTTGATCCCTGAGTCTGGGGTAAGAGTATGAAGGGGGATTCTCTAGAATTCCTTTGTCCCAGGAAACTGCTTTACTGTTGACAATCAGGTTAAGTTGCCTAATATCTCTTTTATTCTAATCAAAATACCACTTTTTCTGACTTTCCTACCATTCAAGATCTTTGCAGAGGAAAATATATGGAGTTGTTCCTTTCCCTTTTGTCAAGCCTTTTCGGGTGCTAAGCATGTTTTATATAAGAATCATATGGTTCTGGGGGGCAGCTAGGTGGCCCAGTGAATAGAGCACCAACCCTGGAGTCAGGAGGATTTAAATTCAAATCTGGCCTCAGATATTTAATAATTACCTAGCTGTGTGACCTTGGGCAAGTCATTTAACTCCATTACCTTGCAAAAACATAAAAAAGAATCATATGGTTCAAACAATTTTGAAAGCAAAAAGAATAAAGAATGGTCTCCTTATTCCATTGCTATTGAGAATTCATGGATGATGAAACTCCTCCTATAATTTAGTACCTTCTCTGAAGTTTATAATTTTAGATACTTGACTAAAATACTGAAACAATAAGTGATTTGGTCAGGATCACAAAACCAGTATATGTCAGATGCCACACTTGCACCTACATCTTACTGGTTTCAGGATCAGTTTTCTATCTGCAACACATGGCCTAAAAATAAAAACCCTTATTCATTGCTTGCCTTAAGGAAAGACCTCTAGGGAGAGTGGAGTCGGATGCTATAACAATAAGGGAAGCAAACAAAAAAAAAACCCACAAAAGCCCCACATTAGAGCTAGAAGTGATATCTTTATATTTGGGCAATGACTCCCACCCTACCAGTAACAGTGGTTCCCATTTACCACCTCCCATTGTAGCTGGGATTGACACCTCCAAAATGGGACTGAGAAAGGACAAGTGCTAAATGGTAGGGTGCCAAAAAGGTAGCCTTGATTCTTTCTCCTTTATAATTTCATTCTGACCTCAATTACCTTTCTCTTAATGATGTTTTATTTTTTAAATTGCATTCAAAGATAACTTTCAACATTAATTTTTAGAAACTTTTTGATTTTCACATTTTTCTCCCTCCTTTCCCTCCCCTCTCCCCATGAGAACAAGTAATCTGATAGAGTTTACATATGTACAATTATGATAAGCATATTTCCATATTAGTCATATTGTGAAAGAAGAATCAGAACAAAAGGGAAAAACTGCGAGAAAGAAAATAACATACAGCAAATTTTAAAAATGGAAAACAATATGCTTTGGAGATAATGGTCTTCCAATTCTTCCTATATTCTTGTCAACATTATGTCTTAAGGAGTAATATTCAAATATTATAAATCATTTTACTCCTTTATTCAAAAAACATTGTGGATTAATAAAGGTTAAACTCATTCTTGTATTCAATAACCTCCACAATCTAAATTCATGTACCCATATTCTAAATCCATTTTCTTTTCACTGCACCTCATACATATCATGCAATAATTTCCTTCTATGCTTTTTGCTCATTTGTGGTCCCAAACCAGAAATCAACTTCTTCTTTCCTCATCACTTCTTTTAAAAATTATTCCCATTTTCAATGCCCATCTTAGTTGGTTCCTTTTCAATGAATCCTTTCCTTATTTTCCCAGCTGAAAAATGATCTCTTCCTTTTTTCTTAGTAATTTCCTTATATGTTTTGTTCTTATTACATTCTATCTCATATACAATTTGTATATGAGTGCATGTTTCTGTATCTGTCCTGTCCTATTAAAGTGTGAATTTCCTGAGAATGATTGTTTTATTTAATCTTGTTTCATCAATACTGAACAAAAGACATTTCAAGCATTTAGTAAATATTTGGTGCAATGGAGTGAATTATTTAATGTTGAACTGACAACAGAAAAGAAGGAAATCCATGAGGTCATGGGATCCTATAATTAAAACCAGGAATCTCATTAGAATGATAGTGAACTTAGTTTTTTCCATACAGGGAAAGTAGAAAAATCATTTAGTGTAGTTTGAAATGAGAATCACTGGACATCATCCTGCTCAGTTCCTTTTGCCTAAAATTATAACAGGGAATGCACCACGAGAGATGCATATCCCTAAACCTTAAAATAATTTTGGTTTCTAATATTCTACTATTGAAATTGATGTACCTCTGAAAGAGTTAAAATATTCAATTGCATTGAGTTTGTGAGCTAGAACAATCTTAGAATAAACCTTAGAGATAATGTAATCTGGGTCACTCATTTTATATATCAGAAACTGAAATCTAGAAAAATTAAATTTTTCACGCTAAAGTTAACTCAGATATACAATAGAGAGACAAGACATTCCAAGAAAAAGAGGACTGGATTTTGAGAGTAAAAAAGGTGGTTCAAAATCTAATTCTTAGACCTTAAGACTAATAATATACCTTTGGAAAATGCATTTAATGGTTTGGGACTCAGATTCATCATCTATAAAATAGAGATGTTTAAAGTTCTTCCCATTTCTAAAATTGTGACATTTGTTTGGAGAATCTAAGTCAGGTCTTTTAACTCTAGAACTGAAGTTATTTCCATTGTATAGCTGAGAACAAGATACTACAGAGATGGGACATTTTATTTATCTCCTCTAAGCCTAGGTTACTTTATCTTTAAAATTAGATATTTGTATTTGATAATGTTTAAGGTTTCCTCCTGGTCTTACATTTATACACATTGTTATGTTAATGCATAGCATACATACACAATCACACACATATTTACATACTAGTATGTACACACAATATGCATATATGTGTGTGAAACAAAAAGTGCACAACTAGCAATTAAATTCGTAACATAAAATTGAAGTCGAAAGGAGGGACACAGAAATGGGAAATGGGACATTAAGGTAACAGTAGGAATGACTTCAAAGGCAAACCACCTTTTTTCAGAGTTTCTCTATAAAAAGTCAGTCCTTCAGTCACATTAAAATAGGGGATTCAATCCTTCCAACCCTAATTCCAGGTATAGAAGGAAGATGAATTGTTCCTTTCCTTCTCCTCCTCCTCCCAACAATTAAAAGCTAGATATTTTGTTCTGTGTCCCCATGTGCCTTTCCTTTCCACTCCTGAAGAAGGAGAGTCAGGCTTACCATGACTTAGATTAAAATGCATTTTAAAAGAGCTTCACCCAACCATGACGACAGGAAAATATTTAGCTACTGAAATATATAATTTTAACAACTTGCCGAATGAGCATAAAGGAAAGTAGAATGAGAATGATGTCACCACAAATTGTATTGGGCTACTTTCAGTCAGAAGACAAAGTTGAAGGGGAGCAGGATATCTAAAAATGCATTGAAGTACCCAGGCAAGGATAACATCATGAACCATTTCCAAAGAATTAAAAGAGCAATTTTCAATTTTTTGTTATGAACATATTGGCATGTTATGCTTCATAATTAGGTCACATGTGAGGCCATGCCAGGACTCCAAGATAATTCAGAAAGTTGATTAGAAAGCGTACCTTTCAGCCATCTTGCTTTCAGCTTATCTGAACCTTACACTTGCAGCCGTCACCATGCATATTGAGGTTGTGGAATATTTTTTATTATTTTTTTATTAGAATGTAGTTAGTCTTGTCAATTTGTTTCCAAAACTTGGTCTGGGCAAAAAAAGACTTCCCCTGCATATCCACCAACCAATTTCAGTGGGCTTATATTTGCATTGTTTGAATATTCAGTTTCCGGTTTTCAATCAGAAATTTCTTAAAAGGAAGCTTCTTCCCTCCCCTCATCCCCTCTATAGCAGCATCATAGAAACAGAATAATGGGGAAAGCTTCAGAAACACCATTTAAATACAGACACTACTTCCCCCCCCCCCCAAACAAAATAAGTATAAAAGAAAAATGCTATTTGTTGTTGTTTTTCACTCAGAAAACCATCCTGATTTTCATCTGCAGTTCTAAATAATGACTGCAGCAACAAAGTGTCTCATCTTCCCTTCAGTTCTTTTCTTTTCCTCTCTTGCTTCTTCATGTATCCCCCACCCCAACACCTGAATATAAATATAGGCCTGCCTACCTGACAGTAATTTTGAAAAATAGGAATTTTTTTGCCCTATTTGTGAAACAATTATTGGGTGATTAATAAAATGTAGAACTCATTTTAGAATCCAGAGGTAGAAGCAGTTAGTGGATATATTGCTCCCTGCTTATCTCCCAAACCAATCCCGTTATGTGTAAATTGGAACTTGATTTAAGCATCTAATTTATAAATATAAGACTTTCAACCAAGACAGTGGCTTGAATTTTCAAATGATGATGAATAAATATGTCTAGTAAATCAACCCTTTAAAAAACAAACTGGGATTTGTAAAATATATCTTAATGCCTAGAGTTTATAAAGTACTTACTTATAAATCACTGATGCAGTTGTGAAATCATTCGTGGTGCTTGTAAATCAGCTATCCTACTTAAAAGTGCCATGATACTGAAACAAAATGTGAAACAAATTTGTTTCTTATTATCAAGGTATATAAAAATGGCTTTTTAATTTTTGCATTTAAATGGGAAACAATTATAAAGCAACTCATAAAGAAGCTTTAAAAATATTGCTGTGAATGATCTTCACTGCTATTCATAAATATACACCTTGCCATTTGTAACTGTCTTTGTCTTTCCCTTTGTATAGTCTGCCTATAATGACCATTAGTGTTTGCTTCTCTAGCATGTTGCAGATTTCTGTCTTACTCAATTATAACTTCCCTAACTCCTGTATTTAGCAATCAATTTTGGAATCATACTGTTCTTAGAAGAGACCTTGTCATTTTTATGATGAGTATTGTGCTTGGGAATCTAGAGAGTAGCATTATTTCTGAATGACTGTCAGGAAGCCTCCCAAGAATTTCAGGGAAGGACACAAGAAGGGTGCCATTAAGACATTTGATATAATCCTTAAAAAATAACAATTCATCTGAATAAAACTAAAATAAAGATCAAACAAAACCCCCCAAAAGCTACTATTACCAATATTTGATTAATTTTAATAAAAGAAAAGAGGAAAGTACGAAAGAATATGAAGCGTATTTTATAAAGCAGTGATTTCAAAGGGGTGGGGGAGAAAGACAGAAAGAAAAAAAGAGAGAAAGAAGGGGGGGGGAAGAGAGAGAGAGAGAGAGAGAGAGAGAGAGAGAGAGAGAGAGGTGCTGGGAGGCTCATAAATGTAGAGCTACAGGCAACAAATGTAGCAGAAGGAAAGGAGACTGGGAGGAAAATAGCTGCCTATAAATTAGAATAGGCATAAACTTAATGATGAGTTTTTATTAGCCAAGATACCAAACTCATTTTTTTAAACTTGTCTAGAAGAGGAGAGATGGGGGGGGATCTAGATAAATAGAAAGGAATACAGACTAGCAAAAAAAAATTTGTTTATACAAAGCCAATATGAGAATATAGCATATTAGAATTAGAACTATACCTTGACAGCATCCAGGTTGTATGTGTAATTTAGCAATAAAATAGTTACTAAGACACTATAAAAGATTTTTTTCTTTTTTGAAGATCATGAAAATGGTTTGGAAGAAAGTAGATAAGCTTTACCTTAGAAATCAATGCTGAATTATACCCCCTCTAGAAAAAAAATATTATAAAGAAAGTGTTTGCAGTAAAAATCTCTAAATAGCTAATCTTCATTAATGCTAAAATATGACTTTGACAATAGCAAATCAAAATGAAATTTTATTGTTTTCTTTTATGCAAATGTTCAATTATTGATTTTTAAGGCAATGGAAATTAATGTACCATTTCAATCTGGCTCTTTCCCATTCACCCAGAATTCAAGAGTTAGCCCTGCAGTAGCACTAGAGAATGTGTGACTACTGATTTAAATAAACTTTGATAAACCCTTATCCTCAGAGCTAATTCGTTCATTTGATTAGTTCATAGTACTAGAAGGTTAGCCTCATGAGCAGAAATTATCTTAAACACAAGTGAATTAAGGTAGTTATATAAATGGTGTGACTTGAAGGGTGCCATTAAGACATTTCTGCCCCTCCCCCAAACATTGTTCTAACAAATGTACCTTTGATCTTAAATCTTGCCATTTAAGATTTATTTCTTTGAGTATTTCCTAAATACTATTTTAAGATAGAAATCTTTTAAAATATAAAACAAGTATTCATACCTTAAAATGGAGGGATAAGATATAGATTCATCAGCATATTTAATTTAAAATAAGATCAATGCATAAGGCTGATGATTAAAAAGAAGAAAGAAGATAAAGAGATATGGGGTAATACAAAATTCAGACTTCAACCTATCTTTCTAGATAGATTTTTCTTTATTTTTTGTAATGCAATCTATAGTGCATTTGAATTGGTCAATTTCCTCATATATATATATTCCCATCTTTTGCTTTCATACCTTGCTTCAAGAAGACACCAATGCCTGGGATACTTTCTTTCTTACCTTTATCACCTGATATTTTGTACTACTTTTCTTATACAAGGACCTTATTTTTTCAGGTGTTAATATTCTCATTCACTTTCAGCACTGTCTTTATTTTGCACATATGGATATGTAGATATGTATAGTGTTTTATTTATCTGTGTATATATTACTCCCCTTTATTGACAACCTCTAACAATTAGAATTGAATTCACTAGAAAAACGACTTAACCTCCATCACATGGAAGAGGCACATTTCTGGGGAAACCCAAAGACTTTGGAGAGAAAGGCAGGAAAACAGAATTTGAGAGACAGAGAGAGATAAAGAAACAAAGAGAGAGACAGAGAGAAGACAGTAGAAAAAGTGTAACTTTTGAATGACTGACATGAATACAGAGGCTAAAAATATAAGGGACACTTAAGCCTCTAGTGCCTATACCCCCAGAGACTGCTTCAAATGAACTTCTCTGAGAAGTTGTTCTTTATTTGACTGACCTAATATTTTACCTTACTTTCAAGTTGAAGTGCTCATTTAATTTGTGAATTTTACTGTACATTACCAGGAAACGAAGAAGTTCTTTCAGATGTATTTTCATGTAATTATATTAAGGTAGAACAGAGACTACTGAACCAACAGCAAATTCATCAGAGATTAAAATTAGATAATTAGTTGGGTGTCAGGTATTGTACTATGGCATAGTTGGTAAAGAACTGACCTCAGAAGATGCCCATAAATTGGGGAATGTTTGAACAAATTGTGATATATGAATGTGATGCAGTACTATTGTTCTGTAAGAAATCATGATCAGGTAGACTTCATAAAAGTCTGGAAAGACTTACCTGAACTGATGTTGATGAAGTGAACAAAACCATAAGAACTTTGTACATATTAACAGCAACATGTATGATGACCAGCTATGATACACTTAGTTCTCAGCAGTACAATGATCAAAAGTAATTCTAAAAGACTTATGATAGAAATTACAGTTCTCATCTAGAGAAATCTGAATGTAGGCCAAAACACACTATTTTTTATTTTAAAATTTTTTATGCTTTATGTTTTCCCCTATCATTTTTCCCCTTTTATTCTGATTCTTTTTTCACAACATGACTAATAGGAAACTATATCTAACAATTAAACATATATATATATACATATCTATATATTATATAATCTATATCAGATTATTTGAAGTCAAAGGGAAAAGAGAAGGGAGGTAGCAGAAAATGTGAAACTCAAAATCTTACAAAAAAATGTTGAAAGCTATGTCAGAATGTAGTTGAAAATAGATGAATTTTTAAAAAAGAATTGACCACAGTGACAGAAAATTTGGGATTCAACTCTTGTTTTGAATAAATTATGACTATGAAATCATAACAAGTTATTTTAACTTTTAGTCCACCAAGCATCTCTGAAACTATTAAATTACAAAGCAGGGTGTTAATCTGATTATTTTGAATAGTGAGAGGTTTTTTTCTACCATAAGTTCCTTTCATCAAAGACATGACATCTAGAAGAAAATATAAATATCTTGATACATTAATTTGACAAGTGAGTTAATTTTTCTGATCATTGCTTTTCTGTTTTGCAAGATAACACAATTCAAATATTAATGGTACATTTAAGCTTCAGTTCTAATTTTTATCACTTACAATAACATGATCATTTCCATCAGAAATTCTTACCTCTATGCTGAATACTTAGAAAAAATATTATATTTGAGGGATTTCCTGCAAATATTTTATGGTCCCTATCCCATTTCTTGCAAAACGATATTCATATTTATGAGCAACTTTCTGGCCATATCCATGTCATGCCACCAAAAGATCTAGGCTCCACCTCCAAATAGAGTTTAATATCCTATTTCTGTGTCCCTAGACTCTTATTGATGAGAATTCATTTAATTTTATATCTGCCTGGATAACATAGAAGTGAAGGTATCTTGATTTTCAATAGACTGTACTCTATGATGACTTTTATTTCTTTAATTTTTATATTCTATAATGAAGAGATCAGTTTCTTTAGTAATTTCCAATTTGTTTAAATCTCCTCTCATGTCTTGTCTTTCTTTCTTTGTCATTTGAGGACAGAAATTTAGAGCAATTGTTTACTTCTTAATATTAAAAATATTAATCACAAAATTCACTTCTTCTAGGAGGATGATCATTGTCATCCAGAGATTCTGGAAAGTTGATGGCATAAAGCAATTAAGATAAATAAATATAAAGTAAGAAGGATAGATTGAATGTTTTAAGGAAGAGATTGAGAATTTCAATGCTAATGAAATTGAAATTAAGACCATTATTAGATTGGTGTTTCAAAAATTATCAAGAAATGGTGAGAAAGGGGACAAGATGGAATTACAATCAGTTTTTAAAAATACTGCCCATTTTCTAGATTTTCTAGATGGCTAACCTCTTTCATTAAAATAATTGGCATGCATTTTCTTTCAGTTGAATATACTGAAAGAATATACTGAAAAAACACTCACTGTAAGAAATTTGAAAGGAAATTTAATATTGGGCTCATAACTGTCAAATACCTTATCATTTCTTGCTTATCAGCTCCAAAAGACAAAGGCAATATTCATGATAAACTATCCTTTCTCAAATATTGAATATTAATTGTAGATCATGATATTCTAAGCAAGCACTGTTAATTTATTATTATCCTTGCATTAACTAGCTGGAAGATTTCTATTTTGATCTTATCAGTGACTGCTCTGGAAGGAACAAATAATTTTCTTTGTTTCTTTTTTAGTGTTTCCTCCCAGGGGTTCAAAGAAGGATAAATCTTAACAGTTTTCTCTCTCTCTCTCTCTCTCTCTCTCTCTCTCTCTCTCTCTCTCATAGGAGAATATTTTTAAGGGCTGGAAGGGACCTTGGTAGTATGCTAGCCCAAACCAACAAACTGAAGAAACAGAGAGATGAAATTACTTGCCTAAGTACATAAATAGAGTGTAAGGACTATAATTTGAACATAACATTTCTGACTCTATTGCTTTTTTGAATTACAATTTTTCCCCCAATCTCACTTATCTCACCCCCAACCCCCACAGATGGCAGTGTGATAGTCTTTACATTGTTTCTGTGCTATATATTGATCACAATTGGATGTGTTGAGAGAGAAATCATATCCTTAAGGAAAAAATAAAAGATAAGATACAGCAAAATTGCATAATAAGAAAACTTTTTTAAATTGCAAGTAATAGTCTTTGGTCTTTGTTTAAACTCCACAACTCTTTGAATACAGATGGTATTCTCCATCCCAGATAACCTAAAATTGTCCCTGATTGTTTCACTGATGAAAGGAGCAAGTCCATTAAGATTGATCATCAACCTATGTTGCTCTTAGAGTGTACAAGGTTCTTCTGGTTCTGCTCATCTCACTCAGCATCAGTCCATGCAAATCCTTCCAGTCTTCTCTGAATTCCCATCCCTCCTGGTTTCTAGTAGAACAATAGTGTTCCATAACATACATATACCACAATTTAAAACTCCTGACTCTAAACCAGTGTCCTGTCCCATGTTGGTTTCCAATGAATAAGTTGGATAAAATGACCTACAATTTCCCTTCAAGAATTAAATACCGGGGGAGCTAGGTGGTGCCGTGGGGTGGCTACATGGTGCAGTGGATAGAGCACCAGACCTGGAATCAGGAGTATCTAAGTTCAAATCCGGCCTCAGACACTTAATAATTACCCAGCTGTGTGGCCTTGGGCAAGCCACATAACCCCACTGCCATGCTAAAACCTAAAAAAAAAAAAAAAAAAAGGAATTAGATACCACTAGATATACCTTGGGCCGTAATTTCTAGGAGGTCTCTCATCTCAAAATAACTGTATCTTAGGTTGGCCCTTTTTTAACTTCTGAGGTCAGAACTCATCATATCTTTTAGTTTATATACAACAATTGACATTCTGTTTATGAAGAAGAGTTTTACTTCTTTTCAATTTTGTAGGTATCTTGAAGATATTCATTCAGGTCCATGAACAAAATCACAGTTAATTTGGAGAAAGTTATATTTACCCCAAAGGACTCTTCTGTATAAAATGATACATTTATTCAATTTCTCCCCATTTTCCTTTAACTGAGATTTCTGGGAACAATGATTTTAAAATGTCTTGACTTTGATTCAATATATTTGTATGATGCAAAAATTTGTTAGAATGTATATATGTACATAGTCACTATTCCTAGTCAAGTTTCTGGCCATTTTTGAAGGGGTTCAATTCCATGAGCATGGCTATGAGTGAACTTATCTAAGATATCCAAGCAGATGTGTGTCCTGAGCTTATCCTTCTGTGGATAAGGGGACAAGCCATTGCTAATCCATATCTGAGCTAGATAACTTAATTTTTCCCCAGTTAAATTGGATCAATAAATAACCTAATTTTTGAAAGCTAGTTTTCAGGGAGCTACATCTGTTTGAAAATCACAGGCTAGACACTTCATTACCACATCGTGTCACACCCACTTATGTCAACATGTCAGTGCAGAGGGGGAAAACTTAGCTGCATTCTTACAACTTCAACTCAGAAAACATTTTTAATTGCAGTTTTCTTTTACTTATTGTTAATCACAAAATGATAATTCTTTTAAGTTTTTGAATAATTCTTTTTAAATTGTCATTGCCCAGTTGGATAGATAGAAAAATAATGATGGAAATAGACAGTACAATTTTCCCAAATTTTATATCTATATTATCAGATATCTTAGAATCAAATATTTGCAAATATCTGATTGATTTTCAATTTTTTCCACCTGGACATTGGGTCTAATCTTAAAATTAAATGTACATTAGAATTTGATTCTCATAAATAAACAAGAACATCTACTCACCAAATGATAAACTAAATTTACAATTCAACTTGATTCAGATAAACAAGAGCATCTACTTCCCCAATGATTGACAATGCTTCAAAATATTTTTTCTAAAAAGTTTAAAGTGGATACACAGAGAACTCACCAATCAACCTAGATTTTAAGAAATAAATGTATAAAAGACAGAAACAAGATCAGGACAGGATGAAACTGAGCTTAGCATAATGCTGCAAATGAGTTGAGGCTGGTGAGGAAAGTTAAGGACAAACAAACATTGATCATAGTGGTAGTATATTTTTCTTTATTGAAAGAAACCAAGGTTCCAAGAATGAAAAAGACCATTGTTTGTTATTGATTGGACAACATTAACCATCTGCATAAAGATTGCTTTTCTTTTCTCCATTAAAGATAATGACCATTTTACTTGAAATGCAGAACAATATTTATTAATGAGGAACTAAGAAATTGGAATATGGTAAGAAAATATGGATTATTGTCCTTGAAAAATTCAAGGTACCTGGTCCAGATGCCCTTGGGTATCAAAAGAACTGATAAATATTATTTTTGAGCAATTGTTAGTGCAATTTGAAAATCATAAAAAACAGGAGAGGAGAAATTAGAGTTGGAAAATTGTTTAATTCTATCTTTTTGTGAATTCTGTGATTCTAGAATTTGGCTAGAGTCAATATTT